>NW_024470677.1:451913-581734 GCF_017639515.1 Carcharodon carcharias
TTTTTTTTTTTTTTTTTTTTTTTTTTTTTTTTTTTTTTTTTTTTTTTTTTTTTTTTTTTTTTTTTTTTTTTTTTTTTTTTTTTTTTTTTTTTTTTTTTTTTTTTTTTTTTTTTTTTTTTTTTTTTTTTTTTTTTTTTTTTTTTTTTTTTTTTTTTTTTTTTTTTTTTTTTTTTTTTTTTTTTTTTTTTTTTTTTTTTTTTTTTTTTTTTTTTTTTTTTTTTTTTTTTTTTTTTTTTTTTTTTTTTTTTTTTTTTTTTTTTTTTTTTTTTTTTTTTTTTTTTTTTTTTTTTTTTTTTTTTTTTTTTTTTTTTTTTTTTTTTTTTTTTTTTTTTTTTTTTTTTTTTTTTTTTTTTTTTTTTTTTTTTTTTTTTTTTTTTTTTTTTTTTTTTTTTTTTTTTTTTTTTTTTTTTTTTTTTTTTTTTTTTTTTTTTTTTTTTTTTTTTTTTTTTTTTTTTTTTTTTTTTTTTTTTTTTTTTTTTTTTTTTTTTTTTTTTTTTTTTTTTTTTTTTTTTTTTTTTTTTTTTTTTTTTTTTTTTTTTTTTTTTTTTTTTTTTTTTTTTTTTTTTTTTTTTTTTTTTTTTTTTTTTTTTTTTTTTTTTTTTTTTTTTTTTTTTTTTTTTTTTTTTTTTTTTTTTTTTTTTTTTTTTTTTTTTTTTTTTTTTTTTTTTTTTTTTTTTTTTTTTTTTTTTTTTTTTTTTTTTTTTTTTTTTTTTTTTTTTTTTTTTTTTTTTTTTTTTTTTTTTTTTTTTTTTTTTTTTTTTTTTTTTTTTTTTTTTTTTTTTTTTTTTTTTTTTTTTTTTTTTTTTTTTTTTTTTTTTTTTTTTTTTTTTTTTTTTTTTTTTTTTTTTTTTTTTTTTTTTTTTTTTTTTTTTTTTTTTTTTTTTTTTTTTTTTTTTTTTTTTTTTTTTTTTTTTTTTTTTTTTTTTTTTTTTTTTTTTTTTTTTTTTTTTTTTTTTTTTTTTTTTTTTTTTTTTTTTTTTTTTTTTTTTTTTTTTTTTTTTTTTTTTTTTTTTTTTTTTTTTTTTTTTTTTTTTTTTTTTTTTTTTTTTTTTTTTTTTTTTTTTTTTTTTTTTTTTTTTTTTTTTTTTTTTTTTTTTTTTTTTTTTTTTTTGTTTTTTTTTTTTTTTTTTTTTTTTTTTTTTTTTTTTTTTTTTTTTTTTTTTTTTTTTTTTTTTTTTTTTTTTTTTTTTTTTTTTTTTTTTTTTTTTTTTTTTTTTTTTTTTTTTTTTTTTTTTTTTTTTTTTTTTTTTTTTTTTTTTTTTTTTTTTTTTTTTTTTTTTTTTTTTTTTTTTTTTTTTTTTTTTTTTTTTTTTTTTTTTTTTTTTTTTTTTTTTTTTTTTTTTTTTTTTTTTTTTTTTTTTTTTTTTTTTTTTTTTTTTTTTTTTTTTTTTTTTTTTTTTTTTTTTTTTTTTTTTTTTTTTTTTTTTTTTTTTTTTTTTTTTTTTTTTTTTTTTTTTTTTTTTTTTTTTTTTTTTTTTTTTTTTTTTTTTTTTTTTTTTTTTTTTTTTTTTTTTTTTTTTTTTTTTTTTTTTTTTTTTTTTTTTTTTTTTTTTTTTTTTTTTTTTTTTTTTTTTTTTTTTTTTTTTTTTTTTTTTTTTTTTTTTTTTTTTTTTTTTTTTTTTTTTTTTTTTTTTTTTTTTTTTTTTTTTTTTTTTTTTTTTTTTTTTTTTTTTTTTTTTTTTTTTTTTTTTTTTTTTTTTTTTTTTTTTTTTTTTTTTTTTTTTTTTTTTTTTTTTTTTTTTTTTTTTTTTTTTTTTTTTTTTTTTTTTTTTTTTTTTTTTTTTTTTTTTTTTTTTTTTTTTTTTTTTTTTTTTTTTTTTTTTTTTTTTTTTTTTTTTTTTTTTTTTTTTTTTTTTTTTTTTTTTTTTTTTTTTTTGTTTTTTTTTTTTTTTTTTTTTTTTTTTTTTTTTTTTTTTTTTTTTTTTTTTTTTTTTTTTTTTTTTTTTTTTTTTTTTTTTTTTTTTTTTTTTTTTTTTTTTTTTTTTTTTTTTTTTTTTTTTTTTTTTTTTTTTTTTTTTTTTTTTTTTTTTTTTTTTTTTTTTTTTTTTTTTTTTTTTTTTTTTTTTTTTTTTTTTTTTTTTTTTTTTTTTTTTTTTTTTTTTTTTTTTTTTTTTTTTTTTTTTTTTTTTTTTTTTTTTTTTTTTTTTTTTTGTTTTTTTTTTTTTTTTTTTTTTTTTTTTTTTTTTTTTTTTTTTTTTTTTTTTTTTTTTTTTTTTTTTTTTTTTTTTTTTTTTTTTTTTTTTTTTTTTTTTTTTTTTTTTTTTTTTTTTTTGTTTTTTTTTTTTTTTTTTTTTTTTTTTTTTTTTTTTTTTTTTTTTTTTTTTTTTTTTTTTTTTTTTTTTTTTTTTTTTTTTTTTTTTTTTTTTTTTTTTTTTTTTTTTTTTTTTTTTTTTTTTTTTTTTTTTTTTTTTTTTTTTTTTTTTTTTTTTTTTTTTTTTTTTTTTTTTTTTTTTTTTTTTTTTTTTTTTTTTTTTTTTTTTTTTTTTTTTTTTTTTTTTTTTTTTTTTTTTTTTTTTTTTTTTTTTTTTTTTTTTTTTTTTTTTTTTTTTTTTTTTTTTTTTTTTTTTTTTTTTTTTTTTTTTTTTTTTTTTTTTTTTTTTTTTTTTTTTTTTTTTTTTTTTTTTTTTTTTTTTTTTTTTTTTTTTTTTTTTTTTTTTTTTTTTTTTTTTTTTTTTTTTTTTTTTTTTTTTTTTTTTTTTTTTTTTTTTTTTTTTTTTTTTTTTTTTTTTTTTTTTTTTTTTTTTTTTTTTTTTTTTTTTTTTTTTTTTTTTTTTTTTTTTTTTTTTTTTTTTTTTTTTTTTTTTTTTTTTTTTTTTTTTTTTTTTTTTTTTTTTTTTTTTTTTTTTTTTTTTTTTTTTTTTTTTTTTTTTTTTTTTTTTTTTTTTTTTTTTTTTTTTTTTTTTTTTTTTTTTTTTTTTTTTTTTTTTTTTTTTTTTTTTTTTTTTTTTTTTTTTTTTTTTTTTTTTTTTTTTTTTTTTTTTTTTTTTTTTTTTTTTTTTTTTTTTTTTTTTTTTTTTTTTTTTTTTTGTTTTTTTTTTTTTTTTTTTTTTTTTTTTTTTTTTTTTTTTTTTTTTTTTTTTTTTTTTTTTTTTTTTTTTTTTTTTTTTTTTTTTTTTTTTTTTTTTTTTTTTTTTTTTTTTTTTTTTTTTTTTTTTTTTTTTTTTTTTTTTTTTTTTTTTTTTTTTTTTTTTTTTTTTTTTTTTTTTTTTTTTTTTTTTTTTTTTTTTTTTTTTTTTTTTTTTTTTTTTTTTTTTTTTTTTTTTTTTTTTTTTTTTTTTTTTTTTTTTTTTTTTTTTTTTTTTTTTTTTTTTTTTTTTTTTTTTTTTTTTTTTTTTTTTTTTTTTTTTTTTTTTTTTTTTTTTTTTTTTTTTTTTTTTTTTTTTTTTTTTTTTTTTTTTTTTTTTTTTTTTTTTTTTTTTTTTTTTTTTTTTTTTTTTTTTTTTTTTTTTTTTTTTTTTTTTTTTTTTTTTTTTTTTTTTTTTTTTTTTTTTTTTTTTTTTTTTTTTTTTTTTTTTTTTTTTTTTTTTTTTTTTTTTTTTTTTTTTTTTTTTTTTTTTTTTTTTTTTTTTTTTTTTTTTTTTTTTTTTTTTTTTTTTTTTTTTTTTTTTTTTTTTTTTTTTTTTTTTTTTTTTTTTTTTTTTTTTTTTTTTTTTTTTTTTTTTTTTTTTTTTTTTTTTTTTTTTTTTTTTTTTTTTTTTTTTTTTTTTTTTTTTTTTTTTTTTTTTTTTTTTTTTTTTTTTTTTTTTTTTTTTTTTTTTTTTTTTTTTTTTTTTTTTTTTTTTTTTTTTTTTTTTTTTTTTTTTTTTTTTTTTTTTTTTTTTGTTTTTTTTTTTTTTTTTTTTTTTTTTTTTTTTTTTTTTTTTTTTTTTTTTTTTTTTTTTTTTTTTTTTTTTTTTTTTTTTTTTTTTTTTTTTTTTTTTTTTTTTTTTTTTTTTTTTTTTTTTTTTTTTTTTTTTTTTTTTTTTTTTTTTTTTTTTTTTTTTTTTTTTTTTTTTTTTTTTTTTTTTTTTTTTTTTTTTTTTTTTTTTTTGTTTTTTTTTTTTTTTTTTTTTTTTTTTTTTTTTTTTTTTTTTTTTTTTTTTTTTTTTTTTTTTTTTTTTTTTTTTTTTTTTTTTTTTTTTTTTTTTTTTTTTTTTTTTTTTTTTTTTTTTTTTTTTTTTTTTTTTTTTTTTTTTTTTTTTTTTTTTTTTTTTTTTTTTTTTTTTTTTTTTTTTTTTTTTTTTTTTTTTTTTTTTTTTTTTTTTTTTTTTTTTTTTTTTTTTTTTTTTTTTTTTTTTTTTTTTTTTTTTTTTTTTTTTTTTTTTTTTTTTTTTTTTTTTTTTTTTTTTTTTTTTTTTTTTTTTTTTTTTTTTTTTTTTTTTTTTTTTTTTTTTTTTTTTTTTTTTTTTTTTTTTTTTTTTTTTTTTTTTTTTTTTTTTTTTTTTTTTTTTTTTTTTTTTTTTTTTTTTTTTTTTTTTTTTTTTTTTTTTTTTTTTTTTTTTTTTTTTTTTTTTTTTTTTTTTTTTTTTTTTTTTTTTTTTTTTTTTTTTTTTTTTTTTTTTTTTTTTTTTTTTTTTTTTTTTTTTTTTTTTTTTTTTTTTTTTTTTTTTTTTTTTTTTTTTTTTTTTTTTTTTTTTTTTTTTTTTTTTTTTTTTTTTTTTTTTTTTTTTTTTTTTTTTTTTTTTTTTTTTTTTTTTTTTTTTTTTTTTTTTTTTTTTTTTTTTTTTTTTTTTTTTTTTTTTTTTTTTTTTTTTTTTTTTTTTTTTTTTTTTTTTTTTTTTTTTTTTTTTTTTTTTTTTTTTTTTTTTTTTTTTTTTTTTTTTTTTTTTTTTTTTTTTTTTTTTTTTTTTTTTTTTTTTTTTTTTTTTTTTTTTTTTTTTTTTTTTTTTTTTTTTTTTTTTTTTTTTTTTTTTTTTTTTTTTTTTTTTTTTTTTTTTTTTTTTTTTTTTTTTTTTTTTTTTTTTTTTTTTTTTTTTTTTTTTTTTTTTTTTTTTTTTTTTTTTTTTTTTTTTTTTTTTTTTTTTTTTTTTTTTTTTTTTTTTTTTTTTTTTTTTTTTTTTTTTTTTTTTTTTTTTTTTTTTTTTTTTTTTTTTTTTTTTTTTTTTTTTTTTTTTTTTTTTTTTTTTTTTTTTTTTTTTTTTTTTTTTTTTTTTTTTTTTTTTTTTTTTTTTTTTTTTTTTTTTTTTTTTTTTTTTTTTTTTTTTTTTTTTTTTTTTTTTTTTTTTTTTTTTTTTTTTTTTTTTTTTTTTTTTTTTTTTTTTTTTTTTTTTTTTTTTTTTTTTTTTTTTTTTTTTTTTTTTTTTTTTTTTTTTTTTTTTTTTTTTTTTTTTTTTTTTTTTTTTTTTTTTTTTTTTTTTTTTTTTTTTTTTTTTTTTTTTTTTTTTTTTTTTTTTTTTTTTTTTTTTTTTTTTTTTTTTTTTTTTTTTTTTTTTTTTTTTTTTTTTTTTTTTTTTTTTTTTTTTTTTTTTTTTTTTTTTTTTTTTTTTTTTTTTTTTTTTTTTTTTTTTTTTTTTTTTTTTTTTTTTTTTTTTTTTTTTTTTTTTTTTTTTTTTTTTTTTTTTTTTTTTTTTTTTTTTTTTTTTTTTTTTTTTTTTTTTTTTTTTTTTTTTTTTTTTTTTTTTTTTTTTTTTTTTTTTTTTTTTTTTTTTTTTTTTTTTTTTTTTTTTTTTTTTTTTTTTTTTTTTTTTTTTTTTTTTTTTTTTTTTTTTTTTTTTTTTTTTTTTTTTTTTTTTTTTTTTTTTTTTTTTTTTTTTTTTTTTTTTTTTTTTTTTTTTTTTTTTTTTTTTTTTTTTTTTTTTTTTTTTTTTTTTTTTTTTTTTTTTTTTTTTTTTTTTTTTTTTTTTTTTTTTTTTTTTTTTTTTTTTTTTTTTTTTTTTTTTTTTTTTTTTTTTTTTTTTTTTTTTTTTTTTTTTTTTTTTTTTTTTTTTTTTTTTTTTTTTTTTTTTTTTTTTTTTTTTTTTTTTTTTTTTTTTTTTTTTTTTTTTTTTTTTTTTTTTTTTTTTTTTTTTTTTTTTTTTTTTTTTTTTTTTTTTTTTTTTTTTTTTTTTTTTTTTTTTTTTTTTTTTTTTTTTTTTTTTTTTTTTTTTTTTTTTTTTTTTTTTTTTTTTTTTTTTTTTTTTTTTTTTTTTTTTTTTTTTTTTTTTTTTTTTTTTTTTTTTTTTTTTTTTTTTTTTTTTTTTTTTTTTTTTTTTTTTTTTTTTTTTTTTTTTTTTTTTTTTTTTTTTTTTTTTTTTTTTTTTTTTTTTTTTTTTTTTTTTTTTTTTTTTTTTTTTTTTTTTTTTTTTTTTTTTTTTTTTTTTTTTTTTTTTTTTTTTTTTTTTTTTTTTTTTTTTTTTTTTTTTTTTTTTTTTTTTTTTTTTTTTTTTTTTTTTTTTTTTTTTTTTTTTTTTTTTTTTTTTTTTTTTTTTTTTTTTTTTTTTTTTTTTTTTTTTTTTTTTTTTTTTTTTTTTTTTTTTTTTTTTTTTTTTTTTTTTTTTTTTTTTTTTTTTTTTTTTTTTTTTTTTTTTTTTTTTTTTTTTTTTTTTTTTTTTTTTTTTTTTTTTTTTTTTTTTTTTTTTTTTTTTTTTTTTTTTTTTTTTTTTTTTTTTTTTTTTTTTTTTTTTTTTTTTTTTTTTTTTTTTTTTTTTTTTTTTTTTTTTTTTTTTTTTTTTTTTTTTTTTTTTTTTTTTTTTTTTTTTTTTTTTTTTTTTTTTTTTTTTTTTTTTTTTTTTTTTTTTTTTTTTTTTTTTTTTTTTTTTTTTTTTTTTTTTTTTTTTTTTTTTTTTTTTTTTTTTTTTTTTTTTTTTTTTTTTTTTTTTTTTTTTTTTTTTTTTTTTTTTTTTTTTTTTTTTTTTTTTTTTTTTTTTTTTTTTTTTTTTTTTTTTTTTTTTTTTTTTTTTTTTTTTTTTTTTTTTTTTTTTTTTTTTTTTTTTTTTTTTTTTTTTTTTTTTTTTTTTTTTTTTTTTTTTTTTTTTTTTTTTTTTTTTTTTTTTTTTTTTTTTTTTTTTTTTTTTTTTTTTTTTTTTTTTTTTTTTTTTTTTTTTTTTTTTTTTTTTTTTTTTTTTTTTTTTTTTTTTTTTTTTTTTTTTTTTTTTTTTTTTTTTTTTTTTTTTTTTTTTTTTTTTTTTTTTTTTTTTTTTTTTTTTTTTTTTTTTTTTTTTTTTTTTTTTTTTTTTTTTTTTTTTTTTTTTTTTTTTTTTTTTTTTTTTTTTTTTTTTTTTTTTTTTTTTTTTTTTTTTTTTTTTTTTTTTTTTTTTTTTTTTTTTTTTTTTTTTTTTTTTTTTTTTTTTTTTTTTTTTTTTTTTTTTTTTTTTTTTTTTTTTTTTTTTTTTTTTTTTTTTTTTTTTTTTTTTTTTTTTTTTTTTTTTTTTTTTTTTTTTTTTTTTTTTTTTTTTTTTTTTTTTTTTTTTTTTTTTTTTTTTTTTTTTTTTTTTTTTTTTTTTTTTTTTTTTTTTTTTTTTTTTTTTTTTTTTTTTTTTTTTTTTTTTTTTTTTTTTTTTTTTTTTTTTTTTTTTTTTTTTTTTTTTTTTTTTTTTTTTTTTTTTTTTTTTTTTTTTTTTTTTTTTTTTTTTTTTTTTTTTTTTTTTTTTTTTTTTTTTTTTTTTTTTTTTTTTTTTTTTTTTTTTTTTTTTTTTTTTTTTTTTTTTTTTTTTTTTTTTTTTTTTTTTTTTTTTTTTTTTTTTTTTTTTTTTTTTTTTTTTTTTTTTTTTTTTTTTTTTTTTTTTTTTTTTTTTTTTTTTTTTTTTTTTTTTTTTTTTTTTTTTTTTTTTTTTTTTTTTTTTTTTTTTTTTTTTTTTTTTTTTTTTTTTTTTTTTTTTTTTTTTTTTTTTTTTTTTTTTTTTTTTTTTTTTTTTTTTTTTTTTTTTTTTTTTTTTTTTTTTTTTTTTTTTTTTTTTTTTTTTTTTTTTTTTTTTTTTTTTTTTTTTTTTTTTTTTTTTTTTTTTTTTTTTTTTTTTTTTTTTTTTTTTTTTTTTTTTTTTTTTTTTTTTTTTTTTTTTTTTTTTTTTTTTTTTTTTTTTTTTTTTTTTTTTTTTTTTTTTTTTTTTTTTTTTTTTTTTTTTTTTTTTTTTTTTTTTTTTTTTTTTTTTTTTTTTTTTTTTTTTTTTTTTTTTTTTTTTTTTTTTTTTTTTTTTTTTTTTTTTTTTTTTTTTTTTTTTTTTTTTTTTTTTTTTTTTTTTTTTTTTTTTTTTTTTTTTTTTTTTTTTTTTTTTTTTTTTTTTTTTTTTTTTTTTTTTTTTTTTTTTTTTTTTTTTTTTTTTTTTTTTTTTTTTTTTTTTTTTTTTTTTTTTTTTTTTTTTTTTTTTTTTTTTTTTTTTTTTTTTTTTTTTTTTTTTTTTTTTTTTTTTTTTTTTTTTTTTTTTTTTTTTTTTTTTTTTTTTTTTTTTTTTTTTTTTTTTTTTTTTTTTTTTTTTTTTTTTTTTTTTTTTTTTTTTTTTTTTTTTTTTTTTTTTTTTTTTTTTTTTTTTTTTTTTTTTTTTTTTTTTTTTTTTTTTTTTTTTTTTTTTTTTTTTTTTTTTTTTTTTTTTTTTTTTTTTTTTTTTTTTTTTTTTTTTTTTTTTTTTTTTTTTTTTTTTTTTTTTTTTTTTTTTTTTTTTTTTTTTTTTTTTTTTTTTTTTTTTTTTTTTTTTTTTTTTTTTTTTTTTTTTTTTTTTTTTTTTTTTTTTTTTTTTTTTTTTTTTTTTTTTTTTTTTTTTTTTTTTTTTTTTTTTTTTTTTTTTTTTTTTTTTTTTTTTTTTTTTTTTTTTTTTTTTTTTTTTTTTTTTTTTTTTTTTTTTTTTTTTTTTTTTTTTTTTTTTTTTTTTTTTTTTTTTTTTTTTTTTTTTTTTTTTTTTTTTTTTTTTTTTTTTTTTTTTTTTTTTTTTTTTTTTTTTTTTTTTTTTTTTTTTTTTTTTTTTTTTTTTTTTTTTTTTTTTTTTTTTTTTTTTTTTTTTTTTTTTTTTTTTTTTTTTTTTTTTTTTTTTTTTTTTTTTTTTTTTTTTTTTTTTTTTTTTTTTTTTTTTTTTTTTTTTTTTTTTTTTTTTTTTTTTTTTTTTTTTTTTTTTTTTTTTTTTTTTTTTTTTTTTTTTTTTTTTTTTTTTTTTTTTTTTTTTTTTTTTTTTTTTTTTTTTTTTTTTTTTTTTTTTTTTTTTTTTTTTTTTTTTTTTTTTTTTTTTTTTTTTTTTTTTTTTTTTTTTTTTTTTTTTTTTTTTTTTTTTTTTTTTTTTTTTTTTTTTTTTTTTTTTTTTTTTTTTTTTTTTTTTTTTTTTTTTTTTTTTTTTTTTTTTTTTTTTTTTTTTTTTTTTTTTTTTTTTTTTTTTTTTTTTTTTTTTTTTTTTTTTTTTTTTTTTTTTTTTTTTTTTTTTTTTTTTTTTTTTTTTTTTTTTTTTTTTTTTTTTTTTTTTTTTTTTTTTTTTTTTTTTTTTTTTTTTTTTTTTTTTTTTTTTTTTTTTTTTTTTTTTTTTTTTTTTTTTTTTTTTTTTTTTTTTTTTTTTTTTTTTTTTTTTTTTTTTTTTTTTTTTTTTTTTTTTTTTTTTTTTTTTTTTTTTTTTTTTTTTTTTTTTTTTTTTTTTTTTTTTTTTTTTTTTTTTTTTTTTTTTTTTTTTTTTTTTTTTTTTTTTTTTTTTTTTTTTTTTTTTTTTTTTTTTTTTTTTTTTTTTTTTTTTTTTTTTTTTTTTTTTTTTTTTTTTTTTTTTTTTTTTTTTTTTTTTTTTTTTTTTTTTTTTTTTTTTTTTTTTTTTTTTTTTTTTTTTTTTTTTTTTTTTTTTTTTTTTTTTTTTTTTTTTTTTTTTTTTTTTTTTTTTTTTTTTTTTTTTTTTTTTTTTTTTTTTTTTTTTTTTTTTTTTTTTTTTTTTTTTTTTTTTTTTTTTTTTTTTTTTTTTTTTTTTTTTTTTTTTTTTTTTTTTTTTTTTTTTTTTTTTTTTTTTTTTTTTTTTTTTTTTTTTTTTTTTTTTTTTTTTTTTTTTTTTTTTTTTTTTTTTTTTTTTTTTTTTTTTTTTTTTTTTTTTTTTTTTTTTTTTTTTTTTTTTTTTTTTTTTTTTTTTTTTTTTTTTTTTTTTTTTTTTTTTTTTTTTTTTTTTTTTTTTTTTTTTTTTTTTTTTTTTTTTTTTTTTTTTTTTTTTTTTTTTTTTTTTTTTTTTTTTTTTTTTTTTTTTTTTTTTTTTTTTTTTTTTTTTTTTTTTTTTTTTTTTTTTTTTTTTTTTTTTTTTTTTTTTTTTTTTTTTTTTTTTTTTTTTTTTTTTTTTTTTTTTTTTTTTTTTTTTTTTTTTTTTTTTTTTTTTTTTTTTTTTTTTTTTTTTTTTTTTTTTTTTTTTTTTTTTTTTTTTTTTTTTTTTTTTTTTTTTTTTTTTTTTTTTTTTTTTTTTTTTTTTTTTTTTTTTTTTTTTTTTTTTTTTTTTTTTTTTTTTTTTTTTTTTTTTTTTTTTTTTTTTTTTTTTTTTTTTTTTTTTTTTTTTTTTTTTTTTTTTTTTTTTTTTTTTTTTTTTTTTTTTTTTTTTTTTTTTTTTTTTTTTTTTTTTTTTTTTTTTTTTTTTTTTTTTTTTTTTTTTTTTTTTTTTTTTTTTTTTTTTTTTTTTTTTTTTTTTTTTTTTTTTTTTTTTTTTTTTTTTTTTTTTTTTTTTTTTTTTTTTTTTTTTTTTTTTTTTTTTTTTTTTTTTTTTTTTTTTTTTTTTTTTTTTTTTTTTTT
The DNA here is from genome assembly GCF_017639515.1 of Carcharodon carcharias. NCBI lineage: Eukaryota > Metazoa > Chordata > Chondrichthyes > Lamniformes > Lamnidae > Carcharodon > Carcharodon carcharias. The sequence goes on from NW_024470677.1 coordinate 462,532, forward strand.
TTTTTTTTTTTTTTTTTTTTTTTTTTTTTTTTTTTTTTTTTTTTTTTTTTTTTTTTTTTTTTTTTTTTTTTTTTTTTTTTTTTTTTTTTTTTTTTTTTTTTTTTTTTTTTTTTTTTTTTTTTTTTTTTTTTTTTTTTTTTTTTTTTTTTTTTTTTTTTTTTTTTTTTTTTTTTTTTTTTTTTTTTTTTTTTTTTTTTTTTTTTTTTTTTTTTTTTTTTTTTTTTTTTTTTTTTTTTTTTTTTTTTTTTTTTTTTTTTTTTTTTTTTTTTTTTTTTTTTTTTTTTTTTTTTTTTTTTTTTTTTTTTTTTTTTTTTTTTTTTTTTTTTTTTTTTTTTTTTTTTTTTTTTTTTTTTTTTTTTTTTTTTTTTTTTTTTTTTTTTTTTTTTTTTTTTTTTTTTTTTTTTTTTTTTTTTTTTTTTTTTTTTTTTTTTTTTTTTTTTTTTTTTTTTTTTTTTTTTTTTTTTTTTTTTTTTTTTTTTTTTTTTTTTTTTTTTTTTTTTTTTTTTTTTTTTTTTTTTTTTTTTTTTTTTTTTTTTTTTTTTTTTTTTTTTTTTTTTTTTTTTTTTTTTTTTTTTTTTTTTTTTTTTTTTTTTTTTTTTTTTTTTTTTTTTTTTTTTTTTTTTTTTTTTTTTTTTTTTTTTTTTTTTTTTTTTTTTTTTTTTTTTTTTTTTTTTTTTTTTTTTTTTTTTTTTTTTTTTTTTTTTTTTTTTTTTTTTTTTTTTTTTTTTTTTTTTTTTTTTTTTTTTTTTTTTTTTTTTTTTTTTTTTTTTTTTTTTTTTTTTTTTTTTTTTTTTTTTTTTTTTTTTTTTTTTTTTTTTTTTTTTTTTTTTTTTTTTTTTTTTTTTTTTTTTTTTTTTTTTTTTTTTTTTTTTTTTTTTTTTTTTTTTTTTTTTTTTTTTTTTTTTTTTTTTTTTTTTTTTTTTTTTTTTTTTTTTTTTTTTTTTTTTTTTTTTTTTTTTTTTTTTTTTTTTTTTTTTTTTTTTTTTTTTTTTTTTTTTTTTTTTTTTTTTTTTTTTTTTTTTTTTTTTTTTTTTTTTTTTTTTTTTTTTTTTTTTTTTTTTTTTTTTTTTTTTTTTTTTTTTTTTTTTTTTTTTTTTTTTTTTTTTTTTTTTTTTTTTTTTTTTTTTTTTTTTTTTTTTTTTTTTTTTTTTTTTTTTTTTTTTTTTTTTTTTTTTTTTTTTTTTTTTTTTTTTTTTTTTTTTTTTTTTTTTTTTTTTTTTTTTTTTTTTTTTTTTTTTTTTTTTTTTTTTTTTTTTTTTTTTTTTTTTTTTTTTTTTTTTTTTTTTTTTTTTTTTTTTTTTTTTTTTTTTTTTTTTTTTTTTTTTTTTTTTTTTTTTTTTTTTTTTTTTTTTTTTTTTTTTTTTTTTTTTTTTTTTTTTTTTTTTTTTTTTTTTTTTTTTTTTTTTTTTTTTTTTTTTTTTTTTTTTTTTTTTTTTTTTTTTTTTTTTTTTTTTTTTTTTTTTTTTTTTTTTTTTTTTTTTTTTTTTTTTTTTTTTTTTTTTTTTTTTTTTTTTTTTTTTTTTTTTTTTTTTTTTTTTTTTTTTTTTTTTTTTTTTTTTTTTTTTTTTTTTTTTTTTTTTTTTTTTTTTTTTTTTTTTTTTTTTTTTTTTTTTTTTTTTTTTTTTTTTTTTTTTTTTTTTTTTTTTTTTTTTTTTTTTTTTTTTTTTTTTTTTTTTTTTTTTTTTTTTTTTTTTTTTTTTTTTTTTTTTTTTTTTTTTTTTTTTTTTTTTTTTTTTTTTTTTTTTTTTTTTTTTTTTTTTTTTTTTTTTTTTTTTTTTTTTTTTTTTTTTTTTTTTTTTTTTTTTTTTTTTTTTTTTTTTTTTTTTTTTTTTTTTTTTTTTTTTTTTTTTTTTTTTTTTTTTTTTTTTTTTTTTTTTTTTTTTTTTTTTTTTTTTTTTTTTTTTTTTTTTTTTTTTTTTTTTTTTTTTTTTTTTTTTTTTTTTTTTTTTTTTTTTTTTTTTTTTTTTTTTTTTTTTTTTTTTTTTTTTTTTTTTTTTTTTTTTTTTTTTTTTTTTTTTTTTTTTTTTTTTTTTTTTTTTTTTTTTTTTTTTTTTTTTTTTTTTTTTTTTTTTTTTTTTTTTTTTTTTTTTTTTTTTTTTTTTTTTTTTTTTTTTTTTTTTTTTTTTTTTTTTTTTTTTTTTTTTTTTTTTTTTTTTTTTTTTTTTTTTTTTTTTTTTTTTTTTTTTTTTTTTTTTTTTTTTTTTTTTTTTTTTTTTTTTTTTTTTTTTTTTTTTTTTTTTTTTTTTTTTTTTTTTTTTTTTTTTTTTTTTTTTTTTTTTTTTTTTTTTTTTTTTTTTTTTTTTTTTTTTTTTTTTTTTTTTTTTTTTTTTTTTTTTTTTTTTTTTTTTTTTTTTTTTTTTTTTTTTTTTTTTTTTTTTTTTTTTTTTTTTTTTTTTTTTTTTTTTTTTTTTTTTTTTTTTTTTTTTTTTTTTTTTTTTTTTTTTTTTTTTTTTTTTTTTTTTTTTTTTTTTTTTTTTTTTTTTTTTTTTTTTTTTTTTTTTTTTTTTTTTTTTTTTTTTTTTTTTTTTTTTTTTTTTTTTTTTTTTTTTTTTTTTTTTTTTTTTTTTTTTTTTTTTTTTTTTTTTTTTTTTTTTTTTTTTTTTTTTTTTTTTTTTTTTTTTTTTTTTTTTTTTTTTTTTTTTTTTTTTTTTTTTTTTTTTTTTTTTTTTTTTTTTTTTTTTTTTTTTTTTTTTTTTTTTTTTTTTTTTTTTTTTTTTTTTTTTTTTTTTTTTTTTTTTTTTTTTTTTTTTTTTTTTTTTTTTTTTTTTTTTTTTTTTTTTTTTTTTTTTTTTTTTTTTTTTTTTTTTTTTTTTTTTTTTTTTTTTTTTTTTTTTTTTTTTTTTTTTTTTTTTTTTTTTTTTTTTTTTTTTTTTTTTTTTTTTTTTTTTTTTTTTTTTTTTTTTTTTTTTTTTTTTTTTTTTTTTTTTTTTTTTTTTTTTTTTTTTTTTTTTTTTTTTTTTTTTTTTTTTTTTTTTTTTTTTTTTTTTTTTTTTTTTTTTTTTTTTTTTTTTTTTTTTTTTTTTTTTTTTTTTTTTTTTTTTTTTTTTTTTTTTTTTTTTTTTTTTTTTTTTTTTTTTTTTTTTTTTTTTTTTTTTTTTTTTTTTTTTTTTTTTTTTTTTTTTTTTTTTTTTTTTTTTTTTTTTTTTTTTTTTTTTTTTTTTTTTTTTTTTTTTTTTTTTTTTTTTTTTTTTTTTTTTTTTTTTTTTTTTTTTTTTTTTTTTTTTTTTTTTTTTTTTTTTTTTTTTTTTTTTTTTTTTTTTTTTTTTTTTTTTTTTTTTTTTTTTTTTTTTTTTTTTTTTTTTTTTTTTTTTTTTTTTTTTTTTTTTTTTTTTTTTTTTTTTTTTTTTTTTTTTTTTTTTTTTTTTTTTTTTTTTTTTTTTTTTTTTTTTTTTTTTTTTTTTTTTTTTTTTTTTTTTTTTTTTTTTTTTTTTTTTTTTTTTTTTTTTTTTTTTTTTTTTTTTTTTTTTTTTTTTTTTTTTTTTTTTTTTTTTTTTTTTTTTTTTTTTTTTTTTTTTTTTTTTTTTTTTTTTTTTTTTTTTTTTTTTTTTTTTTTTTTTTTTTTTTTTTTTTTTTTTTTTTTTTTTTTTTTTTTTTTTTTTTTTTTTTTTTTTTTTTTTTTTTTTTTTTTTTTTTTTTTTTTTTTTTTTTTTTTTTTTTTTTTTTTTTTTTTTTTTTTTTTTTTTTTTTTTTTTTTTTTTTTTTTTTTTTTTTTTTTTTTTTTTTTTTTTTTTTTTTTTTTTTTTTTTTTTTTTTTTTTTTTTTTTTTTTTTTTTTTTTTTTTTTTTTTTTTTTTTTTTTTTTTTTTTTTTTTTTTTTTTTTTTTTTTTTTTTTTTTTTTTTTTTTTTTTTTTTTTTTTTTTTTTTTTTTTTTTTTTTTTTTTTTTTTTTTTTTTTTTTTTTTTTTTTTTTTTTTTTTTTTTTTTTTTTTTTTTTTTTTTTTTTTTTTTTTTTTTTTTTTTTTTTTTTTTTTTTTTTTTTTTTTTTTTTTTTTTTTTTTTTTTTTTTTTTTTTTTTTTTTTTTTTTTTTTTTTTTTTTTTTTTTTTTTTTTTTTTTTTTTTTTTTTTTTTTTTTTTTTTTTTTTTTTTTTTTTTTTTTTTTTTTTTTTTTTTTTTTTTTTTTTTTTTTTTTTTTTTTTTTTTTTTTTTTTTTTTTTTTTTTTTTTTTTTTTTTTTTTTTTTTTTTTTTTTTTTTTTTTTTTTTTTTTTTTTTTTTTTTTTTTTTTTTTTTTTTTTTTTTTTTTTTTTTTTTTTTTTTTTTTTTTTTTTTTTTTTTTTTTTTTTTTTTTTTTTTTTTTTTTTTTTTTTTTTTTTTTTTTTTTTTTTTTTTTTTTTTTTTTTTTTTTTTTTTTTTTTTTTTTTTTTTTTTTTTTTTTTTTTTTTTTTTTTTTTTTTTTTTTTTTTTTTTTTTTTTTTTTTTTTTTTTTTTTTTTTTTTTTTTTTTTTTTTTTTTTTTTTTTTTTTTTTTTTTTTTTTTTTTTTTTTTTTTTTTTTTTTTTTTTTTTTTTTTTTTTTTTTTTTTTTTTTTTTTTTTTTTTTTTTTTTTTTTTTTTTTTTTTTTTTTTTTTTTTTTTTTTTTTTTTTTTTTTTTTTTTTTTTTTTTTTTTTTTTTTTTTTTTTTTTTTTTTTTTTTTTTTTTTTTTTTTTTTTTTTTTTTTTTTTTTTTTTTTTTTTTTTTTTTTTTTTTTTTTTTTTTTTTTTTTTTTTTTTTTTTTTTTTTTTTTTTTTTTTTTTTTTTTTTTTTTTTTTTTTTTTTTTTTTTTTTTTTTTTTTTTTTTTTTTTTTTTTTTTTTTTTTTTTTTTTTTTTTTTTTTTTTTTTTTTTTTTTTTTTTTTTTTTTTTTTTTTTTTTTTTTTTTTTTTTTTTTTTTTTTTTTTTTTTTTTTTTTTTTTTTTTTTTTTTTTTTTTTTTTTTTTTTTTTTTTTTTTTTTTTTTTTTTTTTTTTTTTTTTTTTTTTTTTTTTTTTTTTTTTTTTTTTTTTTTTTTTTTTTTTTTTTTTTTTTTTTTTTTTTTTTTTTTTTTTTTTTTTTTTTTTTTTTTTTTTTTTTTTTTTTTTTTTTTTTTTTTTTTTTTTTTTTTTTTTTTTTTTTTTTTTTTTTTTTTTTTTTTTTTTTTTTTTTTTTTTTTTTTTTTTTTTTTTTTTTTTTTTTTTTTTTTTTTTTTTTTTTTTTTTTTTTTTTTTTTTTTTTTTTTTTTTTTTTTTTTTTTTTTTTTTTTTTTTTTTACAGGGTGTGTGGGTTCTCTAACATTAACACACAGTGTTTACAGGGTGTGTGGGTTCTCTAACATTAACACACAGTGTTTACAGGGTGTGTGGGTTCTCTAACATTAACACACAGTGTTTACAGGGTGTGTGGGTTCTCTAACATTAACACACAGTGTTTACAGGGTGTGTGGGTTCTCTAACATTAACACACAGTGTTTACAGGGTGTGTGGGTTCTCTAACATTAACACACAGTGTTTACAGGGTGTGTGGGTTCTCTAACATTAACACACAGTGTTTACAGGGTGTGTGGGTTCTCTAACATTAACACACAGTGTTTACAGGGTGTGTGGGTTCTCTAACATTAACACACAGTGTTTACAGGGTGTGTGGGTTCTCTAACATTAACACACAGTGTTTACAGGGTGTGTGGGTTCTCTAACATTAACACACAGTGTTTACAGGGTGTGTGGGTTCTCTAACATTAACACACAGTGTTTACAGGGTGTGTGGGTTCTCTAACATTAACACACAGTGTTTACAGGGTGTGTGGGTTCTCTAACATTAACACACAGTGTTTACAGGGTGTGTGGGTTCTCTAACATTAACACACAGTGTTTACAGGGTGTGTGGGTTCTCTAACATTAACACACAGTGTTTACAGGGTGTGTGGGTTCTCTAACATTAACACACAGTGTTTACAGGGTGTGTGGGTTCTCTAACATTAACACACAGTGTTTACAGGGTGTGTGGGTTCTCTAACATTAACACACAGTGTTTACAGGGTGTGTGGGTTCTCTAACATTAACACACAGTGTTTACAGGGTGTGTGGGTTCTCTAACATTAACACACAGTGTTTACAGGGTGTGTGGGTTCTCTAACATTAACACACAGTGTTTACAGGGTGTGTGGGTTCTCTAACATTAACACACAGTGTTTACAGGGTGTGTGGGTTCTCTAACATTAACACACAGTGTTTACAGGGTGTGTGGGTTCTCTAACATTAACACACAGTGTTTACAGGGTGTGTGGGTTCTCTAACATTAACACACAGTGTTTACAGGGTGTGTGGGTTCTCTAACATTAACACACAGTGTTTACAGGGTGTGTGGGTTCTCTAACATTAACACACAGTGTTTACAGGGTGTGTGGGTTCTCTAACATTAACACACAGTGTTTACAGGGTGTGTGGGTTCTCTAACATTAACACACAGTGTTTACAGGGTGTGTGGGTTCTCTAACATTAACACACAGTGTTTACAGGGTGTGTGGGTTCTCTAACATTAACACACAGTGTTTACAGGGTGTGTGGGTTCTCTAACATTAACACACAGTGTTTACAGGGTGTGTGGGTTCTCTAACATTAACACACAGTGTTTACAGGGTGTGTGGGTTCTCTAACATTAACACACAGTGTTTACAGGGTGTGTGGGTTCTCTAACATTAACACACAGTGTTTACAGGGTGTGTGGGTTCTCTAACATTAACACACAGTGTTTACAGGGTGTGTGGGTTCTCTAACATTAACACACAGTGTTTACAGGGTGTGTGGGTTCTCTAACATTAACACACAGTGTTTACAGGGTGTGTGGGTTCTCTAACATTAACACACAGTGTTTACAGGGTGTGTGGGTTCTCTAACATTAACACACAGTGTTTACAGGGTGTGTGGGTTCTCTAACATTAACACACAGTGTTTACAGGGTGTGTGGGTTCTCTAACATTAACACACAGTGTTTACAGGGTGTGTGGGTTCTCTAACATTAACACACAGTGTTTACAGGGTGTGTGGGTTCTCTAACATTAACACACAGTGTTTACAGGGTGTGTGGGTTCTCTAACATTAACACACAGTGTTTACAGGGTGTGTGGGTTCTCTAACATTAACACACAGTGTTTACAGGGTGTGTGGGTTCTCTAACATTAACACACAGTGTTTACAGGGTGTGTGGGTTCTCTAACATTAACACACAGTGTTTACAGGGTGTGTGGGTTCTCTAACATTAACACACAGTGTTTACAGGGTGTGTGGGTTCTCTAACATTAACACACAGTGTTTACAGGGTGTGTGGGTTCTCTAACATTAACACACAGTGTTTACAGGGTGTGTGGGTTCTCTAACATTAACACACAGTGTTTACAGGGTGTGTGGGTTCTCTAACATTAACACACAGTGTTTACAGGGTGTGTGGGTTCTCTAACATTAACACACAGTGTTTACAGGGTGTGTGGGTTCTCTAACATTAACACACAGTGTTTACAGGGTGTGTGGGTTCTCTAACATTAACACACAGTGTTTACAGGGTGTGTGGGTTCTCTAACATTAACACACAGTGTTTACAGGGTGTGTGGGTTCTCTAACATTAACACACAGTGTTTACAGGGTGTGTGGGTTCTCTAACATTAACACACAGTGTTTACAGGGTGTGTGGGTTCTCTAACATTAACACACAGTGTTTACAGGGTGTGTGGGTTCTCTAACATTAACACACAGTGTTTACAGGGTGTGTGGGTTCTCTAACATTAACACACAGTGTTTACAGGGTGTGTGGGTTCTCTAACATTAACACACAGTGTTTACAGGGTGTGTGGGTTCTCTAACATTAACACACAGTGTTTACAGGGTGTGTGGGTTCTCTAACATTAACACACAGTGTTTACAGGGTGTGTGGGTTCTCTAACATTAACACACAGTGTTTACAGGGTGTGTGGGTTCTCTAACATTAACACACAGTGTTTACAGGGTGTGTGGGTTCTCTAACATTAACACACAGTGTTTACAGGGTGTGTGGGTTCTCTAACATTAACACACAGTGTTTACAGGGTGTGTGGGTTCTCTAACATTAACACACAGTGTTTACAGGGTGTGTGGGTTCTCTAACATTAACACACAGTGTTTACAGGGTGTGTGGGTTCTCTAACATTAACACACAGTGTTTACAGGGTGTGTGGGTTCTCTAACATTAACACACAGTGTTTACAGGGTGTGTGGGTTCTCTAACATTAACACACAGTGTTTACAGGGTGTGTGGGTTCTCTAACATTAACACACAGTGTTTACAGGGTGTGTGGGTTCTCTAACATTAACACACAGTGTTTACAGGGTGTGTGGGTTCTCTAACATTAACACACAGTGTTTACAGGGTGTGTGGGTTCTCTAACATTAACACACAGTGTTTACAGGGTGTGTGGGTTCTCTAACATTAACACACAGTGTTTACAGGGTGTGTGGGTTCTCTAACATTAACACACAGTGTTTACAGGGTGTGTGGGTTCTCTAACATTAACACACAGTGTTTACAGGGTGTGTGGGTTCTCTAACATTAACACACAGTGTTTACAGGGTGTGTGGGTTCTCTAACATTAACACACAGTGTTTACAGGGTGTGTGGGTTCTCTAACATTAACACACAGTGTTTACAGGGTGTGTGGGTTCTCTAACATTAACACACAGTGTTTACAGGGTGTGTGGGTTCTCTAACATTAACACACAGTGTTTACAGGGTGTGTGGGTTCTCTAACATTAACACACAGTGTTTACAGGGTGTGTGGGTTCTCTAACATTAACACACAGTGTTTACAGGGTGTGTGGGTTCTCTAACATTAACACACAGTGTTTACAGGGTGTGTGGGTTCTCTAACATTAACACACAGTGTTTACAGGGTGTGTGGGTTCTCTAACATTAACACACAGTGTTTACAGGGTGTGTGGGTTCTCTAACATTAACACACAGTGTTTACAGGGTGTGTGGGTTCTCTAACATTAACACACAGTGTTTACAGGGTGTGTGGGTTCTCTAACATTAACACACAGTGTTTACAGGGTGTGTGGGTTCTCTAACATTAACACACAGTGTTTACAGGGTGTGTGGGTTCTCTAACATTAACACACAGTGTTTACAGGGTGTGTGGGTTCTCTAACATTAACACACAGTGTTTACAGGGTGTGTGGGTTCTCTAACATTAACACACAGTGTTTACAGGGTGTGTGGGTTCTCTAACATTAACACACAGTGTTTACAGGGTGTGTGGGTTCTCTAACATTAACACACAGTGTTTACAGGGTGTGTGGGTTCTCTAACATTAACACACAGTGTTTACAGGGTGTGTGGGTTCTCTAACATTAACACACAGTGTTTACAGGGTGTGTGGGTTCTCTAACATTAACACACAGTGTTTACAGGGTGTGTGGGTTCTCTAACATTAACACACAGTGTTTACAGGGTGTGTGGGTTCTCTAACATTAACACACAGTGTTTACAGGGTGTGTGGGTTCTCTAACATTAACACACAGTGTTTACAGGGTGTGTGGGTTCTCTAACATTAACACACAGTGTTTACAGGGTGTGTGGGTTCTCTAACATTAACACACAGTGTTTACAGGGTGTGTGGGTTCTCTAACATTAACACACAGTGTTTACAGGGTGTGTGGGTTCTCTAACATTAACACACAGTGTTTACAGGGTGTGTGGGTTCTCTAACATTAACACACAGTGTTTACAGGGTGTGTGGGTTCTCTAACATTAACACACAGTGTTTACAGGGTGTGTGGGTTCTCTAACATTAACACACAGTGTTTACAGGGTGTGTGGGTTCTCTAACATTAACACACAGTGTTTACAGGGTGTGTGGGTTCTCTAACATTAACACACAGTGTTTACAGGGTGTGTGGGTTCTCTAACATTAACACACAGTGTTTACAGGGTGTGTGGGTTCTCTAACATTAACACACAGTGTTTACAGGGTGTGTGGGTTCTCTAACATTAACACACAGTGTTTACAGGGTGTGTGGGTTCTCTAACATTAACACACAGTGTTTACAGGGTGTGTGGGTTCTCTAACATTAACACACAGTGTTTACAGGGTGTGTGGGTTCTCTAACATTAACACACAGTGTTTACAGGGTGTGTGGGTTCTCTAACATTAACACACAGTGTTTACAGGGTGTGTGGGTTCTCTAACATTAACACACAGTGTTTACAGGGTGTGTGGGTTCTCTAACATTAACACACAGTGTTTACAGGGTGTGTGGGTTCTCTAACATTAACACACAGTGTTTACAGGGTGTGTGGGTTCTCTAACATTAACACACAGTGTTTACAGGGTGTGTGGGTTCTCTAACATTAACACACAGTGTTTACAGGGTGTGTGGGTTCTCTAACATTAACACACAGTGTTTACAGGGTGTGTGGGTTCTCTAACATTAACACACAGTGTTTACAGGGTGTGTGGGTTCTCTAACATTAACACACAGTGTTTACAGGGTGTGTGGGTTCTCTAACATTAACACACAGTGTTTACAGGGTGTGTGGGTTCTCTAACATTAACACACAGTGTTTACAGGGTGTGTGGGTTCTCTAACATTAACACACAGTGTTTACAGGGTGTGTGGGTTCTCTAACATTAACACACAGTGTTTACAGGGTGTGTGGGTTCTCTAACATTAACACACAGTGTTTACAGGGTGTGTGGGTTCTCTAACATTAACACACAGTGTTTACAGGGTGTGTGGGTTCTCTAACATTAACACACAGTGTTTACAGGGTGTGTGGGTTCTCTAACATTAACACACAGTGTTTACAGGGTGTGTGGGTTCTCTAACATTAACACACAGTGTTTACAGGGTGTGTGGGTTCTCTAACATTAACACACAGTGTTTACAGGGTGTGTGGGTTCTCTAACATTAACACACAGTGTTTACAGGGTGTGTGGGTTCTCTAACATTAACACACAGTGTTTACAGGGTGTGTGGGTTCTCTAACATTAACACACAGTGTTTACAGGGTGTGTGGGTTCTCTAACATTAACACACAGTGTTTACAGGGTGTGTGGGTTCTCTAACATTAACACACAGTGTTTACAGGGTGTGTGGGTTCTCTAACATTAACACACAGTGTTTACAGGGTGTGTGGGTTCTCTAACATTAACACACAGTGTTTACAGGGTGTGTGGGTTCTCTAACATTAACACACAGTGTTTACAGGGTGTGTGGGTTCTCTAACATTAACACACAGTGTTTACAGGGTGTGTGGGTTCTCTAACATTAACACACAGTGTTTACAGGGTGTGTGGGTTCTCTAACATTAACACACAGTGTTTACAGGGTGTGTGGGTTCTCTAACATTAACACACAGTGTTTACAGGGTGTGTGGGTTCTCTAACATTAACACACAGTGTTTACAGGGTGTGTGGGTTCTCTAACATTAACACACAGTGTTTACAGGGTGTGTGGGTTCTCTAACATTAACACACAGTGTTTACAGGGTGTGTGGGTTCTCTAACATTAACACACAGTGTTTACAGGGTGTGTGGGTTCTCTAACATTAACACACAGTGTTTACAGGGTGTGTGGGTTCTCTAACATTAACACACAGTGTTTACAGGGTGTGTGGGTTCTCTAACATTAACACACAGTGTTTACAGGGTGTGTGGGTTCTCTAACATTAACACACAGTGTTTACAGGGTGTGTGGGTTCTCTAACATTAACACACAGTGTTTACAGGGTGTGTGGGTTCTCTAACATTAACACACAGTGTTTACAGGGTGTGTGGGTTCTCTAACATTAACACACAGTGTTTACAGGGTGTGTGGGTTCTCTAACATTAACACACAGTGTTTACAGGGTGTGTGGGTTCTCTAACATTAACACACAGTGTTTACAGGGTGTGTGGGTTCTCTAACATTAACACACAGTGTTTACAGGGTGTGTGGGTTCTCTAACATTAACACACAGTGTTTACAGGGTGTGTGGGTTCTCTAACATTAACACACAGTGTTTACAGGGTGTGTGGGTTCTCTAACATTAACACACAGTGTTTACAGGGTGTGTGGGTTCTCTAACATTAACACACAGTGTTTACAGGGTGTGTGGGTTCTCTAACATTAACACACAGTGTTTACAGGGTGTGTGGGTTCTCTAACATTAACACACAGTGTTTACAGGGTGTGTGGGTTCTCTAACATTAACACACAGTGTTTACAGGGTGTGTGGGTTCTCTAACATTAACACACAGTGTTTACAGGGTGTGTGGGTTCTCTAACATTAACACACAGTGTTTACAGGGTGTGTGGGTTCTCTAACATTAACACACAGTGTTTACAGGGTGTGTGGGTTCTCTAACATTAACACACAGTGTTTACAGGGTGTGTGGGTTCTCTAACATTAACACACAGTGTTTACAGGGTGTGTGGGTTCTCTAACATTAACACACAGTGTTTACAGGGTGTGTGGGTTCTCTAACATTAACACACAGTGTTTACAGGGTGTGTGGGTTCTCTAACATTAACACACAGTGTTTACAGGGTGTGTGGGTTCTCTAACATTAACACACAGTGTTTACAGGGTGTGTGGGTTCTCTAACATTAACACACAGTGTTTACAGGGTGTGTGGGTTCTCTAACATTAACACACAGTGTTTACAGGGTGTGTGGGTTCTCTAACATTAACACACAGTGTTTACAGGGTGTGTGGGTTCTCTAACATTAACACACAGTGTTTACAGGGTGTGTGGGTTCTCTAACATTAACACACAGTGTTTACAGGGTGTGTGGGTTCTCTAACATTAACACACAGTGTTTACAGGGTGTGTGGGTTCTCTAACATTAACACACAGTGTTTACAGGGTGTGTGGGTTCTCTAACATTAACACACAGTGTTTACAGGGTGTGTGGGTTCTCTAACATTAACACACAGTGTTTACAGGGTGTGTGGGTTCTCTAACATTAACACACAGTGTTTACAGGGTGTGTGGGTTCTCTAACATTAACACACAGTGTTTACAGGGTGTGTGGGTTCTCTAACATTAACACACAGTGTTTACAGGGTGTGTGGGTTCTCTAACATTAACACACAGTGTTTACAGGGTGTGTGGGTTCTCTAACATTAACACACAGTGTTTACAGGGTGTGTGGGTTCTCTAACATTAACACACAGTGTTTACAGGGTGTGTGGGTTCTCTAACATTAACACACAGTGTTTACAGGGTGTGTGGGTTCTCTAACATTAACACACAGTGTTTACAGGGTGTGTGGGTTCTCTAACATTAACACACAGTGTTTACAGGGTGTGTGGGTTCTCTAACATTAACACACAGTGTTTACAGGGTGTGTGGGTTCTCTAACATTAACACACAGTGTTTACAGGGTGTGTGGGTTCTCTAACATTAACACACAGTGTTTACAGGGTGTGTGGGTTCTCTAACATTAACACACAGTGTTTACAGGGTGTGTGGGTTCTCTAACATTAACACACAGTGTTTACAGGGTGTGTGGGTTCTCTAACATTAACACACAGTGTTTACAGGGTGTGTGGGTTCTCTAACATTAACACACAGTGTTTACAGGGTGTGTGGGTTCTCTAACATTAACACACAGTGTTTACAGGGTGTGTGGGTTCTCTAACATTAACACACAGTGTTTACAGGGTGTGTGGGTTCTCTAACATTAACACACAGTGTTTACAGGGTGTGTGGGTTCTCTAACATTAACACACAGTGTTTACAGGGTGTGTGGGTTCTCTAACATTAACACACAGTGTTTACAGGGTGTGTGGGTTCTCTAACATTAACACACAGTGTTTACAGGGTGTGTGGGTTCTCTAACATTAACACACAGTGTTTACAGGGTGTGTGGGTTCTCTAACATTAACACACAGTGTTTACAGGGTGTGTGGGTTCTCTAACATTAACACACAGTGTTTACAGGGTGTGTGGGTTCTCTAACATTAACACACAGTGTTTACAGGGTGTGTGGGTTCTCTAACATTAACACACAGTGTTTACAGGGTGTGTGGGTTCTCTAACATTAACACACAGTGTTTACAGGGTGTGTGGGTTCTCTAACATTAACACACAGTGTTTACAGGGTGTGTGGGTTCTCTAACATTAACACACAGTGTTTACAGGGTGTGTGGGTTCTCTAACATTAACACACAGTGTTTACAGGGTGTGTGGGTTCTCTAACATTAACACACAGTGTTTACAGGGTGTGTGGGTTCTCTAACATTAACACACAGTGTTTACAGGGTGTGTGGGTTCTCTAACATTAACACACAGTGTTTACAGGGTGTGTGGGTTCTCTAACATTAACACACAGTGTTTACAGGGTGTGTGGGTTCTCTAACATTAACACACAGTGTTTACAGGGTGTGTGGGTTCTCTAACATTAACACACAGTGTTTACAGGGTGTGTGGGTTCTCTAACATTAACACACAGTGTTTACAGGGTGTGTGGGTTCTCTAACATTAACACACAGTGTTTACAGGGTGTGTGGGTTCTCTAACATTAACACACAGTGTTTACAGGGTGTGTGGGTTCTCTAACATTAACACACAGTGTTTACAGGGTGTGTGGGTTCTCTAACATTAACACACAGTGTTTACAGGGTGTGTGGGTTCTCTAACATTAACACACAGTGTTTACAGGGTGTGTGGGTTCTCTAACATTAACACACAGTGTTTACAGGGTGTGTGGGTTCTCTAACATTAACACACAGTGTTTACAGGGTGTGTGGGTTCTCTAACATTAACACACAGTGTTTACAGGGTGTGTGGGTTCTCTAACATTAACACACAGTGTTTACAGGGTGTGTGGGTTCTCTAACATTAACACACAGTGTTTACAGGGTGTGTGGGTTCTCTAACATTAACACACAGTGTTTACAGGGTGTGTGGGTTCTCTAACATTAACACACAGTGTTTACAGGGTGTGTGGGTTCTCTAACATTAACACACAGTGTTTACAGGGTGTGTGGGTTCTCTAACATTAACACACAGTGTTTACAGGGTGTGTGGGTTCTCTAACATTAACACACAGTGTTTACAGGGTGTGTGGGTTCTCTAACATTAACACACAGTGTTTACAGGGTGTGTGGGTTCTCTAACATTAACACACAGTGTTTACAGGGTGTGTGGGTTCTCTAACATTAACACACAGTGTTTACAGGGTGTGTGGGTTCTCTAACATTAACACACAGTGTTTACAGGGTGTGTGGGTTCTCTAACATTAACACACAGTGTTTACAGGGTGTGTGGGTTCTCTAACATTAACACACAGTGTTTACAGGGTGTGTGGGTTCTCTAACATTAACACACAGTGTTTACAGGGTGTGTGGGTTCTCTAACATTAACACACAGTGTTTACAGGGTGTGTGGGTTCTCTAACATTAACACACAGTGTTTACAGGGTGTGTGGGTTCTCTAACATTAACACACAGTGTTTACAGGGTGTGTGGGTTCTCTAACATTAACACACAGTGTTTACAGGGTGTGTGGGTTCTCTAACATTAACACACAGTGTTTACAGGGTGTGTGGGTTCTCTAACATTAACACACAGTGTTTACAGGGTGTGTGGGTTCTCTAACATTAACACACAGTGTTTACAGGGTGTGTGGGTTCTCTAACATTAACACACAGTGTTTACAGGGTGTGTGGGTTCTCTAACATTAACACACAGTGTTTACAGGGTGTGTGGGTTCTCTAACATTAACACACAGTGTTTACAGGGTGTGTGGGTTCTCTAACATTAACACACAGTGTTTACAGGGTGTGTGGGTTCTCTAACATTAACACACAGTGTTTACAGGGTGTGTGGGTTCTCTAACATTAACACACAGTGTTTACAGGGTGTGTGGGTTCTCTAACATTAACACACAGTGTTTACAGGGTGTGTGGGTTCTCTAACATTAACACACAGTGTTTACAGGGTGTGTGGGTTCTCTAACATTAACACACAGTGTTTACAGGGTGTGTGGGTTCTCTAACATTAACACACAGTGTTTACAGGGTGTGTGGGTTCTCTAACATTAACACACAGTGTTTACAGGGTGTGTGGGTTCTCTAACATTAACACACAGTGTTTACAGGGTGTGTGGGTTCTCTAACATTAACACACAGTGTTTACAGGGTGTGTGGGTTCTCTAACATTAACACACAGTGTTTACAGGGTGTGTGGGTTCTCTAACATTAACACACAGTGTTTACAGGGTGTGTGGGTTCTCTAACATTAACACACAGTGTTTACAGGGTGTGTGGGTTCTCTAACATTAACACACAGTGTTTACAGGGTGTGTGGGTTCTCTAACATTAACACACAGTGTTTACAGGGTGTGTGGGTTCTCTAACATTAACACACAGTGTTTACAGGGTGTGTGGGTTCTCTAACATTAACACACAGTGTTTACAGGGTGTGTGGGTTCTCTAACATTAACACACAGTGTTTACAGGGTGTGTGGGTTCTCTAACATTAACACACAGTGTTTACAGGGTGTGTGGGTTCTCTAACATTAACACACAGTGTTTACAGGGTGTGTGGGTTCTCTAACATTAACACACAGTGTTTACAGGGTGTGTGGGTTCTCTAACATTAACACACAGTGTTTACAGGGTGTGTGGGTTCTCTAACATTAACACACAGTGTTTACAGGGTGTGTGGGTTCTCTAACATTAACACACAGTGTTTACAGGGTGTGTGGGTTCTCTAACATTAACACACAGTGTTTACAGGGTGTGTGGGTTCTCTAACATTAACACACAGTGTTTACAGGGTGTGTGGGTTCTCTAACATTAACACACAGTGTTTACAGGGTGTGTGGGTTCTCTAACATTAACACACAGTGTTTACAGGGTGTGTGGGTTCTCTAACATTAACACACAGTGTTTACAGGGTGTGTGGGTTCTCTAACATTAACACACAGTGTTTACAGGGTGTGTGGGTTCTCTAACATTAACACACAGTGTTTACAGGGTGTGTGGGTTCTCTAACATTAACACACAGTGTTTACAGGGTGTGTGGGTTCTCTAACATTAACACACAGTGTTTACAGGGTGTGTGGGTTCTCTAACATTAACACACAGTGTTTACAGGGTGTGTGGGTTCTCTAACATTAACACACAGTGTTTACAGGGTGTGTGGGTTCTCTAACATTAACACACAGTGTTTACAGGGTGTGTGGGTTCTCTAACATTAACACACAGTGTTTACAGGGTGTGTGGGTTCTCTAACATTAACACACAGTGTTTACAGGGTGTGTGGGTTCTCTAACATTAACACACAGTGTTTACAGGGTGTGTGGGTTCTCTAACATTAACACACAGTGTTTACAGGGTGTGTGGGTTCTCTAACATTAACACACAGTGTTTACAGGGTGTGTGGGTTCTCTAACATTAACACACAGTGTTTACAGGGTGTGTGGGTTCTCTAACATTAACACACAGTGTTTACAGGGTGTGTGGGTTCTCTAACATTAACACACAGTGTTTACAGGGTGTGTGGGTTCTCTAACATTAACACACAGTGTTTACAGGGTGTGTGGGTTCTCTAACATTAACACACAGTGTTTACAGGGTGTGTGGGTTCTCTAACATTAACACACAGTGTTTACAGGGTGTGTGGGTTCTCTAACATTAACACACAGTGTTTACAGGGTGTGTGGGTTCTCTAACATTAACACACAGTGTTTACAGGGTGTGTGGGTTCTCTAACATTAACACACAGTGTTTACAGGGTGTGTGGGTTCTCTAACATTAACACACAGTGTTTACAGGGTGTGTGGGTTCTCTAACATTAACACACAGTGTTTACAGGGTGTGTGGGTTCTCTAACATTAACACACAGTGTTTACAGGGTGTGTGGGTTCTCTAACATTAACACACAGTGTTTACAGGGTGTGTGGGTTCTCTAACATTAACACACAGTGTTTACAGGGTGTGTGGGTTCTCTAACATTAACACACAGTGTTTACAGGGTGTGTGGGTTCTCTAACATTAACACACAGTGTTTACAGGGTGTGTGGGTTCTCTAACATTAACACACAGTGTTTACAGGGTGTGTGGGTTCTCTAACATTAACACACAGTGTTTACAGGGTGTGTGGGTTCTCTAACATTAACACACAGTGTTTACAGGGTGTGTGGGTTCTCTAACATTAACACACAGTGTTTACAGGGTGTGTGGGTTCTCTAACATTAACACACAGTGTTTACAGGGTGTGTGGGTTCTCTAACATTAACACACAGTGTTTACAGGGTGTGTGGGTTCTCTAACATTAACACACAGTGTTTACAGGGTGTGTGGGTTCTCTAACATTAACACACAGTGTTTACAGGGTGTGTGGGTTCTCTAACATTAACACACAGTGTTTACAGGGTGTGTGGGTTCTCCAACATTAAGACACAGTGTTTACAGGGTGTGTGGGTTCTCTAACATTAACACACAGTGTTTACAGGGTGTGTGGGTTCTCTAACATTAACACACAGTGTTTACAGGGTGTGTGGGTTCTCTAACATTAACACACAGTGTTTACAGGGTGTGTGGGTTCTCTAACATTAACACACAGTGTTTACAGGGTGTGTGGGTTCTCTAACATTAACACACAGTGTTTACAGGGTGTGTGGGTTCTCTAACATTAACACACAGTGTTTACAGGGTGTGTGGGTTCTCTAACATTAACACACAGTGTTTACAGGGTGTGTGGGTTCTCTAACATTAACACACAGTATTTACAGGGTGTGTGGGTTCTCTAACATTAACACAAAGTGTTTACAGGGTGTGTGGGTTCTCTAACATTAACACACAGTGTTTACAGGGTGTGTGGGTTCTCTAACATTAACACACAGTGTTTACAGGGTGTGTGTGTGGGTTCTCTAACATTAACACACAGTGTTTACAGGGTGTGTGGGTTCTCTAACATTAACACACAGTGTTTACAGGGTGTGTGGGCTCTAACATTAACACACAGTGTTTACAGGGTGTGTGGGTTCTCTAACATTAACACACAGTGTTTACAGGGTGTGTGGGTTCTCTAACATTAACACACAGTGTTTACAGGGTGTGTGGGTTCTCTAACATTAACACACAGTGTTTACAGGGTGTGTGGGTTCTCTAACATTAACACACAGTGTTTACAGGGTGTGTGGGTTCTCTAACATTAACACACAGTGTTTACAGGGTGTGTGGGTTCTCTAACATTAACACACAGTGTTTACAGGGTGTGTGGGTTCTCTAACATTAACACACAGTGTTTACAGGGTGTGTGGGTTCTCTAACATTAACACACAGTGTTTACAGGGTGTGTGGGTTCTCTAACATTAACACACAGTGTTTACAGGGTGTGTGGGTTCTCTAACATTAACACACAGTGTTTACAGGGTGTGTGGGTTCTCTAACATTAACACACAGTGTTTACAGGGTGTGTGGGTTCTCTAACATTAACACACAGTGTTTACAGGGTGTGTGGGTTCTCTAACATTAACACACAGTGTTTACAGGGTGTGTGGGTTCTCTAACATTAACACACAGTGTTTACAGGGTGTGTGGGTTCTCTAACATTAACACACAGTGTTTACAGGGTGTGTGGGTTCTCTAACATTAACACACAGTGTTTACAGGGTGTGTGGGTTCTCTAACATTAACACACAGTGTTTACAGGGTGTGTGGGTTCTCTAACATTAACACACAGTGTTTACAGGGTGTGTGGGTTCTCTAACATTAACACACAGTGTTTACAGGGTGTGTGGGTTCTCTAACATTAACACACAGTGTTTACAGGGTGTGTGGGTTCTCTAACATTAACACACAGTGTTTACAGGGTGTGTGGGTTCTCTAACATTAACACACAGTGTTTACAGGGTGTGTGGGTTCTCTAACATTAACACACAGTGTTTACAGGGTGTGTGGGTTCTCTAACATTAACACACAGTGTTTACAGGGTGTGTGGGTTCTCTAACATTAACACACAGTGTTTACAGGGTGTGTGGGTTCTCTAACATTAACACACAGTGTTTACAGGGTGTGTGGGTTCTCTAACATTAACACACAGTGTTTACAGGGTGTGTGGGTTCTCTAACATTAACACACAGTGTTTACAGGGTGTGTGGGTTCTCTAACATTAACACACAGTGTTTACAGGGTGTGTGGGTTCTCTAACATTAACACACAGTGTTTACAGGGTGTGTGGGTTCTCTAACATTAACACACAGTGTTTACAGGGTGTGTGGGTTCTCTAACATTAACACACAGTGTTTACAGGGTGTGTGGGTTCTCTAACATTAACACACAGTGTTTACAGGGTGTGTGGGTTCTCTAACATTAACACACAGTGTTTACAGGGTGTGTGGGTTCTCTAACATTAACACACAGTGTTTACAGGGTGTGTGGGTTCTCTAACATTAACACACAGTGTTTACAGGGTGTGTGGGTTCTCTAACATTAACACACAGTGTTTACAGGGTGTGTGGGTTCTCTAACATTAACACACAGTGTTTACAGGGTGTGTGGGTTCTCTAACATTAACACACAGTGTTTACAGGGTGTGTGGGTTCTCTAACATTAACACACAGTGTTTACAGGGTGTGTGGGTTCTCTAACATTAACACACAGTGTTTACAGGGTGTGTGGGTTCTCTAACATTAACACACAGTGTTTACAGGGTGTGTGGGTTCTCTAACATTAACACACAGTGTTTACAGGGTGTGTGGGTTCTCTAACATTAACACACAGTGTTTACAGGGTGTGTGGGTTCTCTAACATTAACACACAGTGTTTACAGGGTGTGTGGGTTCTCTAACATTAACACACAGTGTTTACAGGGTGTGTGGGTTCTCTAACATTAACACACAGTGTTTACAGGGTGTGTGGGTTCTCTAACATTAACACACAGTGTTTACAGGGTGTGTGGGTTCTCTAACATTAACACACAGTGTTTACAGGGTGTGTGGGTTCTCTAACATTAACACACAGTGTTTACAGGGTGTGTGGGTTCTCTAACATTAACACACAGTGTTTACAGGGTGTGTGGGTTCTCTAACATTAACACACAGTGTTTACAGGGTGTGTGGGTTCTCTAACATTAACACACAGTGTTTACAGGGTGTGTGGGTTCTCTAACATTAACACACAGTGTTTACAGGGTGTGTGGGTTCTCTAACATTAACACACAGTGTTTACAGGGTGTGTGGGTTCTCTAACATTAACACACAGTGTTTACAGGGTGTGTGGGTTCTCTAACATTAACACACAGTGTTTACAGGGTGTGTGGGTTCTCTAACATTAACACACAGTGTTTACAGGGTGTGTGGGTTCTCTAACATTAACACACAGTGTTTACAGGGTGTGTGGGTTCTCTAACATTAACACACAGTGTTTACAGGGTGTGTGGGTTCTCTAACATTAACACACAGTGTTTACAGGGTGTGTGGGTTCTCTAACATTAACACACAGTGTTTACAGGGTGTGTGGGTTCTCTAACATTAACACACAGTGTTTACAGGGTGTGTGGGTTCTCTAACATTAACACACAGTGTTTACAGGGTGTGTGGGTTCTCTAACATTAACACACAGTGTTTACAGGGTGTGTGGGTTCTCTAACATTAACACACAGTGTTTACAGGGTGTGTGGGTTCTCTAACATTAACACACAGTGTTTACAGGGTGTGTGGGTTCTCTAACATTAACACACAGTGTTTACAGGGTGTGTGGGTTCTCTAACATTAACACACAGTGTTTACAGGGTGTGTGGGTTCTCTAACATTAACACACAGTGTTTACAGGGTGTGTGGGTTCTCTAACATTAACACACAGTGTTTACAGGGTGTGTGGGTTCTCTAACATTAACACACAGTGTTTACAGGGTGTGTGGGTTCTCTAACATTAACACACAGTGTTTACAGGGTGTGTGGGTTCTCTAACATTAACACACAGTGTTTACAGGGTGTGTGGGTTCTCTAACATTAACACACAGTGTTTACAGGGTGTGTGGGTTCTCTAACATTAACACACAGTGTTTACAGGGTGTGTGGGTTCTCTAACATTAACACACAGTGTTTACAGGGTGTGTGGGTTCTCTAACATTAACACACAGTGTTTACAGGGTGTGTGGGTTCTCTAACATTAACACACAGTGTTTACAGGGTGTGTGGGTTCTCTAACATTAACACACAGTGTTTACAGGGTGTGTGGGTTCTCTAACATTAACACACAGTGTTTACAGGGTGTGTGGGTTCTCTAACATTAACACACAGTGTTTACAGGGTGTGTGGGTTCTCTAACATTAACACACAGTGTTTACAGGGTGTGTGGGTTCTCTAACATTAACACACAGTGTTTACAGGGTGTGTGGGTTCTCTAACATTAACACACAGTGTTTACAGGGTGTGTGGGTTCTCTAACATTAACACACAGTGTTTACAGGGTGTGTGGGTTCTCTAACATTAACACACAGTGTTTACAGGGTGTGTGGGTTCTCTAACATTAACACACAGTGTTTACAGGGTGTGTGGGTTCTCTAACATTAACACACAGTGTTTACAGGGTGTGTGGGTTCTCTAACATTAACACACAGTGTTTACAGGGTGTGTGGGTTCTCTAACATTAACACACAGTGTTTACAGGGTGTGTGGGTTCTCTAACATTAACACACAGTGTTTACAGGGTGTGTGGGTTCTCTAACATTAACACACAGTGTTTACAGGGTGTGTGGGTTCTCTAACATTAACACACAGTGTTTACAGGGTGTGTGGGTTCTCTAACATTAACACACAGTGTTTACAGGGTGTGTGGGTTCTCTAACATTAACACACAGTGTTTACAGGGTGTGTGGGTTCTCTAACATTAACACACAGTGTTTACAGGGTGTGTGGGTTCTCTAACATTAACACACAGTGTTTACAGGGTGTGTGGGTTCTCTAACATTAACACACAGTGTTTACAGGGTGTGTGGGTTCTCTAACATTAACACACAGTGTTTACAGGGTGTGTGGGTTCTCTAACATTAACACACAGTGTTTACAGGGTGTGTGGGTTCTCTAACATTAACACACAGTGTTTACAGGGTGTGTGGGTTCTCTAACATTAACACACAGTGTTTACAGGGTGTGTGGGTTCTCTAACATTAACACACAGTGTTTACAGGGTGTGTGGGTTCTCTAACATTAACACACAGTGTTTACAGGGTGTGTGGGTTCTCTAACATTAACACACAGTGTTTACAGGGTGTGTGGGTTCTCTAACATTAACACACAGTGTTTACAGGGTGTGTGGGTTCTCTAACATTAACACACAGTGTTTACAGGGTGTGTGGGTTCTCTAACATTAACACACAGTGTTTACAGGGTGTGTGGGTTCTCTAACATTAACACACAGTGTTTACAGGGTGTGTGGGTTCTCTAACATTAACACACAGTGTTTACAGGGTGTGTGGGTTCTCTAACATTAACACACAGTGTTTACAGGGTGTGTGGGTTCTCTAACATTAACACACAGTGTTTACAGGGTGTGTGGGTTCTCTAACATTAACACACAGTGTTTACAGGGTGTGTGGGTTCTCTAACATTAACACACAGTGTTTACAGGGTGTGTGGGTTCTCTAACATTAACACACAGTGTTTACAGGGTGTGTGGGTTCTCTAACATTAACACACAGTGTTTACAGGGTGTGTGGGTTCTCTAACATTAACACACAGTGTTTACAGGGTGTGTGGGTTCTCTAACATTAACACACAGTGTTTACAGGGTGTGTGGGTTCTCTAACATTAACACACAGTGTTTACAGGGTGTGTGGGTTCTCTAACATTAACACACAGTGTTTACAGGGTGTGTGGGTTCTCTAACATTAACACACAGTGTTTACAGGGTGTGTGGGTTCTCTAACATTAACACACAGTGTTTACAGGGTGTGTGGGTTCTCTAACATTAACACACAGTGTTTACAGGGTGTGTGGGTTCTCTAACATTAACACACAGTGTTTACAGGGTGTGTGGGTTCTCTAACATTAACACACAGTGTTTACAGGGTGTGTGGGTTCTCTAACATTAACACACAGTGTTTACAGGGTGTGTGGGTTCTCTAACATTAACACACAGTGTTTACAGGGTGTGTGGGTTCTCTAACATTAACACACAGTGTTTACAGGGTGTGTGGGTTCTCTAACATTAACACACAGTGTTTACAGGGTGTGTGGGTTCTCTAACATTAACACACAGTGTTTACAGGGTGTGTGGGTTCTCTAACATTAACACACAGTGTTTACAGGGTGTGTGGGTTCTCTAACATTAACACACAGTGTTTACAGGGTGTGTGGGTTCTCTAACATTAACACACAGTGTTTACAGGGTGTGTGGGTTCTCTAACATTAACACACAGTGTTTACAGGGTGTGTGGGTTCTCTAACATTAACACACAGTGTTTACAGGGTGTGTGGGTTCTCTAACATTAACACACAGTGTTTACAGGGTGTGTGGGTTCTCTAACATTAACACACAGTGTTTACAGGGTGTGTGGGTTCTCTAACATTAACACACAGTGTTTACAGGGTGTGTGGGTTCTCTAACATTAACACACAGTGTTTACAGGGTGTGTGGGTTCTCTAACATTAACACACAGTGTTTACAGGGTGTGTGGGTTCTCTAACATTAACACACAGTGTTTACAGGGTGTGTGGGTTCTCTAACATTAACACACAGTGTTTACAGGGTGTGTGGGTTCTCTAACATTAACACACAGTGTTTACAGGGTGTGTGGGTTCTCTAACATTAACACACAGTGTTTACAGGGTGTGTGGGTTCTCTAACATTAACACACAGTGTTTACAGGGTGTGTGGGTTCTCTAACATTAACACACAGTGTTTACAGGGTGTGTGGGTTCTCTAACATTAACACACAGTGTTTACAGGGTGTGTGGGTTCTCTAACATTAACACACAGTGTTTACAGGGTGTGTGGGTTCTCTAACATTAACACACAGTGTTTACAGGGTGTGTGGGTTCTCTAACATTAACACACAGTGTTTACAGGGTGTGTGGGTTCTCTAACATTAACACACAGTGTTTACAGGGTGTGTGGGTTCTCTAACATTAACACACAGTGTTTACAGGGTGTGTGGGTTCTCTAACATTAACACACAGTGTTTACAGGGTGTGTGGGTTCTCTAACATTAACACACAGTGTTTACAGGGTGTGTGGGTTCTCTAACATTAACACACAGTGTTTACAGGGTGTGTGGGTTCTCTAACATTAACACACAGTGTTTACAGGGTGTGTGGGTTCTCTAACATTAACACACAGTGTTTACAGGGTGTGTGGGTTCTCTAACATTAACACACAGTGTTTACAGGGTGTGTGGGTTCTCTAACATTAACACACAGTGTTTACAGGGTGTGTGGGTTCTCTAACATTAACACACAGTGTTTACAGGGTGTGTGGGTTCTCTAACATTAACACACAGTGTTTACAGGGTGTGTGGGTTCTCTAACATTAACACACAGTGTTTACAGGGTGTGTGGGTTCTCTAACATTAACACACAGTGTTTACAGGGTGTGTGGGTTCTCTAACATTAACACACAGTGTTTACAGGGTGTGTGGGTTCTCTAACATTAACACACAGTGTTTACAGGGTGTGTGGGTTCTCTAACATTAACACACAGTGTTTACAGGGTGTGTGGGTTCTCTAACATTAACACACAGTGTTTACAGGGTGTGTGGGTTCTCTAACATTAACACACAGTGTTTACAGGGTGTGTGGGTTCTCTAACATTAACACACAGTGTTTACAGGGTGTGTGGGTTCTCTAACATTAACACACAGTGTTTACAGGGTGTGTGGGTTCTCTAACATTAACACACAGTGTTTACAGGGTGTGTGGGTTCTCTAACATTAACACACAGTGTTTACAGGGTGTGTGGGTTCTCTAACATTAACACACAGTGTTTACAGGGTGTGTGGGTTCTCTAACATTAACACACAGTGTTTACAGGGTGTGTGGGTTCTCTAACATTAACACACAGTGTTTACAGGGTGTGTGGGTTCTCTAACATTAACACACAGTGTTTACAGGGTGTGTGGGTTCTCTAACATTAACACACAGTGTTTACAGGGTGTGTGGGTTCTCTAACATTAACACACAGTGTTTACAGGGTGTGTGGGTTCTCTAACATTAACACACAGTGTTTACAGGGTGTGTGGGTTCTCTAACATTAACACACAGTGTTTACAGGGTGTGTGGGTTCTCTAACATTAACACACAGTGTTTACAGGGTGTGTGGGTTCTCTAACATTAACACACAGTGTTTACAGGGTGTGTGGGTTCTCTAACATTAACACACAGTGTTTACAGGGTGTGTGGGTTCTCTAACATTAACACACAGTGTTTACAGGGTGTGTGGGTTCTCTAACATTAACACACAGTGTTTACAGGGTGTGTGGGTTCTCTAACATTAACACACAGTGTTTACAGGGTGTGTGGGTTCTCTAACATTAACACACAGTGTTTACAGGGTGTGTGGGTTCTCTAACATTAACACACAGTGTTTACAGGGTGTGTGGGTTCTCTAACATTAACACACAGTGTTTACAGGGTGTGTGGGTTCTCTAACATTAACACACAGTGTTTACAGGGTGTGTGGGTTCTCTAACATTAACACACAGTGTTTACAGGGTGTGTGGGTTCTCTAACATTAACACACAGTGTTTACAGGGTGTGTGGGTTCTCTAACATTAACACACAGTGTTTACAGGGTGTGTGGGTTCTCTAACATTAACACACAGTGTTTACAGGGTGTGTGGGTTCTCTAACATTAACACACAGTGTTTACAGGGTGTGTGGGTTCTCTAACATTAACACACAGTGTTTACAGGGTGTGTGGGTTCTCTAACATTAACACACAGTGTTTACAGGGTGTGTGGGTTCTCTAACATTAACACACAGTGTTTACAGGGTGTGTGGGTTCTCTAACATTAACACACAGTGTTTACAGGGTGTGTGGGTTCTCTAACATTAACACACAGTGTTTACAGGGTGTGTGGGTTCTCTAACATTAACACACAGTGTTTACAGGGTGTGTGGGTTCTCTAACATTAACACACAGTGTTTACAGGGTGTGTGGGTTCTCTAACATTAACACACAGTGTTTACAGGGTGTGTGGGTTCTCTAACATTAACACACAGTGTTTACAGGGTGTGTGGGTTCTCTAACATTAACACACAGTGTTTACAGGGTGTGTGGGTTCTCTAACATTAACACACAGTGTTTACAGGGTGTGTGGGTTCTCTAACATTAACACACAGTGTTTACAGGGTGTGTGGGTTCTCTAACATTAACACACAGTGTTTACAGGGTGTGTGGGTTCTCTAACATTAACACACAGTGTTTACAGGGTGTGTGGGTTCTCTAACATTAACACACAGTGTTTACAGGGTGTGTGGGTTCTCTAACATTAACACACAGTGTTTACAGGGTGTGTGGGTTCTCTAACATTAACACACAGTGTTTACAGGGTGTGTGGGTTCTCTAACATTAACACACAGTGTTTACAGGGTGTGTGGGTTCTCTAACATTAACACACAGTGTTTACAGGGTGTGTGGGTTCTCTAACATTAACACACAGTGTTTACAGGGTGTGTGGGTTCTCTAACATTAACACACAGTGTTTACAGGGTGTGTGGGTTCTCTAACATTAACACACAGTGTTTACAGGGTGTGTGGGTTCTCTAACATTAACACACAGTGTTTACAGGGTGTGTGGGTTCTCTAACATTAACACACAGTGTTTACAGGGTGTGTGGGTTCTCTAACATTAACACACAGTGTTTACAGGGTGTGTGGGTTCTCTAACATTAACACACAGTGTTTACAGGGTGTGTGGGTTCTCTAACATTAACACACAGTGTTTACAGGGTGTGTGGGTTCTCTAACATTAACACACAGTGTTTACAGGGTGTGTGGGTTCTCTAACATTAACACACAGTGTTTACAGGGTGTGTGGGTTCTCTAACATTAACACACAGTGTTTACAGGGTGTGTGGGTTCTCTAACATTAACACACAGTGTTTACAGGGTGTGTGGGTTCTCTAACATTAACACACAGTGTTTACAGGGTGTGTGGGTTCTCTAACATTAACACACAGTGTTTACAGGGTGTGTGGGTTCTCTAACATTAACACACAGTGTTTACAGGGTGTGTGGGTTCTCTAACATTAACACACAGTGTTTACAGGGTGTGTGGGTTCTCTAACATTAACACACAGTGTTTACAGGGTGTGTGGGTTCTCTAACATTAACACACAGTGTTTACAGGGTGTGTGGGTTCTCTAACATTAACACACAGTGTTTACAGGGTGTGTGGGTTCTCTAACATTAACACACAGTGTTTACAGGGTGTGTGGGTTCTCTAACATTAACACACAGTGTTTACAGGGTGTGTGGGTTCTCTAACATTAACACACAGTGTTTACAGGGTGTGTGGGTTCTCTAACATTAACACACAGTGTTTACAGGGTGTGTGGGTTCTCTAACATTAACACACAGTGTTTACAGGGTGTGTGGGTTCTCTAACATTAACACACAGTGTTTACAGGGTGTGTGGGTTCTCTAACATTAACACACAGTGTTTACAGGGTGTGTGGGTTCTCTAACATTAACACACAGTGTTTACAGGGTGTGTGGGTTCTCTAACATTAACACACAGTGTTTACAGGGTGTGTGGGTTCTCTAACATTAACACACAGTGTTTACAGGGTGTGTGGGTTCTCTAACATTAACACACAGTGTTTACAGGGTGTGTGGGTTCTCTAACATTAACACACAGTGTTTACAGGGTGTGTGGGTTCTCTAACATTAACACACAGTGTTTACAGGGTGTGTGGGTTCTCTAACATTAACACACAGTGTTTACAGGGTGTGTGGGTTCTCTAACATTAACACACAGTGTTTACAGGGTGTGTGGGTTCTCTAACATTAACACACAGTGTTTACAGGGTGTGTGGGTTCTCTAACATTAACACACAGTGTTTACAGGGTGTGTGGGTTCTCTAACATTAACACACAGTGTTTACAGGGTGTGTGGGTTCTCTAACATTAACACACAGTGTTTACAGGGTGTGTGGGTTCTCTAACATTAACACACAGTGTTTACAGGGTGTGTGGGTTCTCTAACATTAACACACAGTGTTTACAGGGTGTGTGGGTTCTCTAACATTAACACACAGTGTTTACAGGGTGTGTGGGTTCTCTAACATTAACACACAGTGTTTACAGGGTGTGTGGGTTCTCTAACATTAACACACAGTGTTTACAGGGTGTGTGGGTTCTCTAACATTAACACACAGTGTTTACAGGGTGTGTGGGTTCTCTAACATTAACACACAGTGTTTACAGGGTGTGTGGGTTCTCTAACATTAACACACAGTGTTTACAGGGTGTGTGGGTTCTCTAACATTAACACACAGTGTTTACAGGGTGTGTGGGTTCTCTAACATTAACACACAGTGTTTACAGGGTGTGTGGGTTCTCTAACATTAACACACAGTGTTTACAGGGTGTGTGGGTTCTCTAACATTAACACACAGTGTTTACAGGGTGTGTGGGTTCTCTAACATTAACACACAGTGTTTACAGGGTGTGTGGGTTCTCTAACATTAACACACAGTGTTTACAGGGTGTGTGGGTTCTCTAACATTAACACACAGTGTTTACAGGGTGTGTGGGTTCTCTAACATTAACACACAGTGTTTACAGGGTGTGTGGGTTCTCTAACATTAACACACAGTGTTTACAGGGTGTGTGGGTTCTCTAACATTAACACACAGTGTTTACAGGGTGTGTGGGTTCTCTAACATTAACACACAGTGTTTACAGGGTGTGTGGGTTCTCTAACATTAACACACAGTGTTTACAGGGTGTGTGGGTTCTCTAACATTAACACACAGTGTTTACAGGGTGTGTGGGTTCTCTAACATTAACACACAGTGTTTACAGGGTGTGTGGGTTCTCTAACATTAACACACAGTGTTTACAGGGTGTGTGGGTTCTCTAACATTAACACACAGTGTTTACAGGGTGTGTGGGTTCTCTAACATTAACACACAGTGTTTACAGGGTGTGTGGGTTCTCTAACATTAACACACAGTGTTTACAGGGTGTGTGGGTTCTCTAACATTAACACACAGTGTTTACAGGGTGTGTGGGTTCTCTAACATTAACACACAGTGTTTACAGGGTGTGTGGGTTCTCTAACATTAACACACAGTGTTTACAGGGTGTGTGGGTTCTCTAACATTAACACACAGTGTTTACAGGGTGTGTGGGTTCTCTAACATTAACACACAGTGTTTACAGGGTGTGTGGGTTCTCTAACATTAACACACAGTGTTTACAGGGTGTGTGGGTTCTCTAACATTAACACACAGTGTTTACAGGGTGTGTGGGTTCTCTAACATTAACACACAGTGTTTACAGGGTGTGTGGGTTCTCTAACATTAACACACAGTGTTTACAGGGTGTGTGGGTTCTCTAACATTAACACACAGTGTTTACAGGGTGTGTGGGTTCTCTAAC
Source organism: Carcharodon carcharias (assembly GCF_017639515.1). Lineage (NCBI taxonomy): Eukaryota > Metazoa > Chordata > Chondrichthyes > Lamniformes > Lamnidae > Carcharodon > Carcharodon carcharias. The sequence continues at coordinate 493,058 of NW_024470677.1, forward strand.
ATTAACACACAGTGTTTACAGGGTGTGTGGGTTCTCTAACATTAACACACAGTGTTTACAGGGTGTGTGGGTTCTCTAACATTAACACACAGTGTTTACAGGGTGTGTGGGTTCTCTAACATTAACACACAGTGTTTACAGGGTGTGTGGGTTCTCTAACATTAACACACAGTGTTTACAGGGTGTGTGGGTTCTCTAACATTAACACACAGTGTTTACAGGGTGTGTGGGTTCTCTAACATTAACACACAGTGTTTACAGGGTGTGTGGGTTCTCTAACATTAACACACAGTGTTTACAGGGTGTGTGGGTTCTCTAACATTAACACACAGTGTTTACAGGGTGTGTGGGTTCTCTAACATTAACACACAGTGTTTACAGGGTGTGTGGGTTCTCTAACATTAACACACAGTGTTTACAGGGTGTGTGGGTTCTCTAACATTAACACACAGTGTTTACAGGGTGTGTGGGTTCTCTAACATTAACACACAGTGTTTACAGGGTGTGTGGGTTCTCTAACATTAACACACAGTGTTTACAGGGTGTGTGGGTTCTCTAACATTAACACACAGTGTTTACAGGGTGTGTGGGTTCTCTAACATTAACACACAGTGTTTACAGGGTGTGTGGGTTCTCTAACATTAACACACAGTGTTTACAGGGTGTGTGGGTTCTCTAACATTAACACACAGTGTTTACAGGGTGTGTGGGTTCTCTAACATTAACACACAGTGTTTACAGGGTGTGTGGGTTCTCTAACATTAACACACAGTGTTTACAGGGTGTGTGGGTTCTCTAACATTAACACACAGTGTTTACAGGGTGTGTGGGTTCTCTAACATTAACACACAGTGTTTACAGGGTGTGTGGGTTCTCTAACATTAACACACAGTGTTTACAGGGTGTGTGGGTTCTCTAACATTAACACACAGTGTTTACAGGGTGTGTGGGTTCTCTAACATTAACACACAGTGTTTACAGGGTGTGTGGGTTCTCTAACATTAACACACAGTGTTTACAGGGTGTGTGGGTTCTCTAACATTAACACACAGTGTTTACAGGGTGTGTGGGTTCTCTAACATTAACACACAGTGTTTACAGGGTGTGTGGGTTCTCTAACATTAACACACAGTGTTTACAGGGTGTGTGGGTTCTCTAACATTAACACACAGTGTTTACAGGGTGTGTGGGTTCTCTAACATTAACACACAGTGTTTACAGGGTGTGTGGGTTCTCTAACATTAACACACAGTGTTTACAGGGTGTGTGGGTTCTCTAACATTAACACACAGTGTTTACAGGGTGTGTGGGTTCTCTAACATTAACACACAGTGTTTACAGGGTGTGTGGGTTCTCTAACATTAACACACAGTGTTTACAGGGTGTGTGGGTTCTCTAACATTAACACACAGTGTTTACAGGGTGTGTGGGTTCTCTAACATTAACACACAGTGTTTACAGGGTGTGTGGGTTCTCTAACATTAACACACAGTGTTTACAGGGTGTGTGGGTTCTCTAACATTAACACACAGTGTTTACAGGGTGTGTGGGTTCTCTAACATTAACACACAGTGTTTACAGGGTGTGTGGGTTCTCTAACATTAACACACAGTGTTTACAGGGTGTGTGGGTTCTCTAACATTAACACACAGTGTTTACAGGGTGTGTGGGTTCTCTAACATTAACACACAGTGTTTACAGGGTGTGTGGGTTCTCTAACATTAACACACAGTGTTTACAGGGTGTGTGGGTTCTCTAACATTAACACACAGTGTTTACAGGGTGTGTGGGTTCTCTAACATTAACACACAGTGTTTACAGGGTGTGTGGGTTCTCTAACATTAACACACAGTGTTTACAGGGTGTGTGGGTTCTCTAACATTAACACACAGTGTTTACAGGGTGTGTGGGTTCTCTAACATTAACACACAGTGTTTACAGGGTGTGTGGGTTCTCTAACATTAACACACAGTGTTTACAGGGTGTGTGGGTTCTCTAACATTAACACACAGTGTTTACAGGGTGTGTGGGTTCTCTAACATTAACACACAGTGTTTACAGGGTGTGTGGGTTCTCTAACATTAACACACAGTGTTTACAGGGTGTGTGGGTTCTCTAACATTAACACACAGTGTTTACAGGGTGTGTGGGTTCTCTAACATTAACACACAGTGTTTACAGGGTGTGTGGGTTCTCTAACATTAACACACAGTGTTTACAGGGTGTGTGGGTTCTCTAACATTAACACACAGTGTTTACAGGGTGTGTGGGTTCTCTAACATTAACACACAGTGTTTACAGGGTGTGTGGGTTCTCTAACATTAACACACAGTGTTTACAGGGTGTGTGGGTTCTCTAACATTAACACACAGTGTTTACAGGGTGTGTGGGTTCTCTAACATTAACACACAGTGTTTACAGGGTGTGTGGGTTCTCTAACATTAACACACAGTGTTTACAGGGTGTGTGGGTTCTCTAACATTAACACACAGTGTTTACAGGGTGTGTGGGTTCTCTAACATTAACACACAGTGTTTACAGGGTGTGTGGGTTCTCTAACATTAACACACAGTGTTTACAGGGTGTGTGGGTTCTCTAACATTAACACACAGTGTTTACAGGGTGTGTGGGTTCTCTAACATTAACACACAGTGTTTACAGGGTGTGTGGGTTCTCTAACATTAACACACAGTGTTTACAGGGTGTGTGGGTTCTCTAACATTAACACACAGTGTTTACAGGGTGTGTGGGTTCTCTAACATTAACACACAGTGTTTACAGGGTGTGTGGGTTCTCTAACATTAACACACAGTGTTTACAGGGTGTGTGGGTTCTCTAACATTAACACACAGTGTTTACAGGGTGTGTGGGTTCTCTAACATTAACACACAGTGTTTACAGGGTGTGTGGGTTCTCTAACATTAACACACAGTGTTTACAGGGTGTGTGGGTTCTCTAACATTAACACACAGTGTTTACAGGGTGTGTGGGTTCTCTAACATTAACACACAGTGTTTACAGGGTGTGTGGGTTCTCTAACATTAACACACAGTGTTTACAGGGTGTGTGGGTTCTCTAACATTAACACACAGTGTTTACAGGGTGTGTGGGTTCTCTAACATTAACACACAGTGTTTACAGGGTGTGTGGGTTCTCTAACATTAACACACAGTGTTTACAGGGTGTGTGGGTTCTCTAACATTAACACACAGTGTTTACAGGGTGTGTGGGTTCTCTAACATTAACACACAGTGTTTACAGGGTGTGTGGGTTCTCTAACATTAACACACAGTGTTTACAGGGTGTGTGGGTTCTCTAACATTAACACACAGTGTTTACAGGGTGTGTGGGTTCTCTAACATTAACACACAGTGTTTACAGGGTGTGTGGGTTCTCTAACATTAACACACAGTGTTTACAGGGTGTGTGGGTTCTCTAACATTAACACACAGTGTTTACAGGGTGTGTGGGTTCTCTAACATTAACACACAGTGTTTACAGGGTGTGTGGGTTCTCTAACATTAACACACAGTGTTTACAGGGTGTGTGGGTTCTCTAACATTAACACACAGTGTTTACAGGGTGTGTGGGTTCTCTAACATTAACACACAGTGTTTACAGGGTGTGTGGGTTCTCTAACATTAACACACAGTGTTTACAGGGTGTGTGGGTTCTCTAACATTAACACACAGTGTTTACAGGGTGTGTGGGTTCTCTAACATTAACACACAGTGTTTACAGGGTGTGTGGGTTCTCTAACATTAACACACAGTGTTTACAGGGTGTGTGGGTTCTCTAACATTAACACACAGTGTTTACAGGGTGTGTGGGTTCTCTAACATTAACACACAGTGTTTACAGGGTGTGTGGGTTCTCTAACATTAACACACAGTGTTTACAGGGTGTGTGGGTTCTCTAACATTAACACACAGTGTTTACAGGGTGTGTGGGTTCTCTAACATTAACACACAGTGTTTACAGGGTGTGTGGGTTCTCTAACATTAACACACAGTGTTTACAGGGTGTGTGGGTTCTCTAACATTAACACACAGTGTTTACAGGGTGTGTGGGTTCTCTAACATTAACACACAGTGTTTACAGGGTGTGTGGGTTCTCTAACATTAACACACAGTGTTTACAGGGTGTGTGGGTTCTCTAACATTAACACACAGTGTTTACAGGGTGTGTGGGTTCTCTAACATTAACACACAGTGTTTACAGGGTGTGTGGGTTCTCTAACATTAACACACAGTGTTTACAGGGTGTGTGGGTTCTCTAACATTAACACACAGTGTTTACAGGGTGTGTGGGTTCTCTAACATTAACACACAGTGTTTACAGGGTGTGTGGGTTCTCTAACATTAACACACAGTGTTTACAGGGTGTGTGGGTTCTCTAACATTAACACACAGTGTTTACAGGGTGTGTGGGTTCTCTAACATTAACACACAGTGTTTACAGGGTGTGTGGGTTCTCTAACATTAACACACAGTGTTTACAGGGTGTGTGGGTTCTCTAACATTAACACACAGTGTTTACAGGGTGTGTGGGTTCTCTAACATTAACACACAGTGTTTACAGGGTGTGTGGGTTCTCTAACATTAACACACAGTGTTTACAGGGTGTGTGGGTTCTCTAACATTAACACACAGTGTTTACAGGGTGTGTGGGTTCTCTAACATTAACACACAGTGTTTACAGGGTGTGTGGGTTCTCTAACATTAACACACAGTGTTTACAGGGTGTGTGGGTTCTCTAACATTAACACACAGTGTTTACAGGGTGTGTGGGTTCTCTAACATTAACACACAGTGTTTACAGGGTGTGTGGGTTCTCTAACATTAACACACAGTGTTTACAGGGTGTGTGGGTTCTCTAACATTAACACACAGTGTTTACAGGGTGTGTGGGTTCTCTAACATTAACACACAGTGTTTACAGGGTGTGTGGGTTCTCTAACATTAACACACAGTGTTTACAGGGTGTGTGGGTTCTCTAACATTAACACACAGTGTTTACAGGGTGTGTGGGTTCTCTAACATTAACACACAGTGTTTACAGGGTGTGTGGGTTCTCTAACATTAACACACAGTGTTTACAGGGTGTGTGGGTTCTCTAACATTAACACACAGTGTTTACAGGGTGTGTGGGTTCTCTAACATTAACACACAGTGTTTACAGGGTGTGTGGGTTCTCTAACATTAACACACAGTGTTTACAGGGTGTGTGGGTTCTCTAACATTAACACACAGTGTTTACAGGGTGTGTGGGTTCTCTAACATTAACACACAGTGTTTACAGGGTGTGTGGGTTCTCTAACATTAACACACAGTGTTTACAGGGTGTGTGGGTTCTCTAACATTAACACACAGTGTTTACAGGGTGTGTGGGTTCTCTAACATTAACACACAGTGTTTACAGGGTGTGTGGGTTCTCTAACATTAACACACAGTGTTTACAGGGTGTGTGGGTTCTCTAACATTAACACACAGTGTTTACAGGGTGTGTGGGTTCTCTAACATTAACACACAGTGTTTACAGGGTGTGTGGGTTCTCTAACATTAACACACAGTGTTTACAGGGTGTGTGGGTTCTCTAACATTAACACACAGTGTTTACAGGGTGTGTGGGTTCTCTAACATTAACACACAGTGTTTACAGGGTGTGTGGGTTCTCTAACATTAACACACAGTGTTTACAGGGTGTGTGGGTTCTCTAACATTAACACACAGTGTTTACAGGGTGTGTGGGTTCTCTAACATTAACACACAGTGTTTACAGGGTGTGTGGGTTCTCTAACATTAACACACAGTGTTTACAGGGTGTGTGGGTTCTCTAACATTAACACACAGTGTTTACAGGGTGTGTGGGTTCTCTAACATTAACACACAGTGTTTACAGGGTGTGTGGGTTCTCTAACATTAACACACAGTGTTTACAGGGTGTGTGGGTTCTCTAACATTAACACACAGTGTTTACAGGGTGTGTGGGTTCTCTAACATTAACACACAGTGTTTACAGGGTGTGTGGGTTCTCTAACATTAACACACAGTGTTTACAGGGTGTGTGGGTTCTCTAACATTAACACACAGTGTTTACAGGGTGTGTGGGTTCTCTAACATTAACACACAGTGTTTACAGGGTGTGTGGGTTCTCTAACATTAACACACAGTGTTTACAGGGTGTGTGGGTTCTCTAACATTAACACACAGTGTTTACAGGGTGTGTGGGTTCTCTAACATTAACACACAGTGTTTACAGGGTGTGTGGGTTCTCTAACATTAACACACAGTGTTTACAGGGTGTGTGGGTTCTCTAACATTAACACACAGTGTTTACAGGGTGTGTGGGTTCTCTAACATTAACACACAGTGTTTACAGGGTGTGTGGGTTCTCTAACATTAACACACAGTGTTTACAGGGTGTGTGGGTTCTCTAACATTAACACACAGTGTTTACAGGGTGTGTGGGTTCTCTAACATTAACACACAGTGTTTACAGGGTGTGTGGGTTCTCTAACATTAACACACAGTGTTTACAGGGTGTGTGGGTTCTCTAACATTAACACACAGTGTTTACAGGGTGTGTGGGTTCTCTAACATTAACACACAGTGTTTACAGGGTGTGTGGGTTCTCTAACATTAACACACAGTGTTTACAGGGTGTGTGGGTTCTCTAACATTAACACACAGTGTTTACAGGGTGTGTGGGTTCTCTAACATTAACACACAGTGTTTACAGGGTGTGTGGGTTCTCTAACATTAACACACAGTGTTTACAGGGTGTGTGGGTTCTCTAACATTAACACACAGTGTTTACAGGGTGTGTGGGTTCTCTAACATTAACACACAGTGTTTACAGGGTGTGTGGGTTCTCTAACATTAACACACAGTGTTTACAGGGTGTGTGGGTTCTCTAACATTAACACACAGTGTTTACAGGGTGTGTGGGTTCTCTAACATTAACACACAGTGTTTACAGGGTGTGTGGGTTCTCTAACATTAACACACAGTGTTTACAGGGTGTGTGGGTTCTCTAACATTAACACACAGTGTTTACAGGGTGTGTGGGTTCTCTAACATTAACACACAGTGTTTACAGGGTGTGTGGGTTCTCTAACATTAACACACAGTGTTTACAGGGTGTGTGGGTTCTCTAACATTAACACACAGTGTTTACAGGGTGTGTGGGTTCTCTAACATTAACACACAGTGTTTACAGGGTGTGTGGGTTCTCTAACATTAACACACAGTGTTTACAGGGTGTGTGGGTTCTCTAACATTAACACACAGTGTTTACAGGGTGTGTGGGTTCTCTAACATTAACACACAGTGTTTACAGGGTGTGTGGGTTCTCTAACATTAACACACAGTGTTTACAGGGTGTGTGGGTTCTCTAACATTAACACACAGTGTTTACAGGGTGTGTGGGTTCTCTAACATTAACACACAGTGTTTACAGGGTGTGTGGGTTCTCTAACATTAACACACAGTGTTTACAGGGTGTGTGGGTTCTCTAACATTAACACACAGTGTTTACAGGGTGTGTGGGTTCTCTAACATTAACACACAGTGTTTACAGGGTGTGTGGGTTCTCTAACATTAACACACAGTGTTTACAGGGTGTGTGGGTTCTCTAACATTAACACACAGTGTTTACAGGGTGTGTGGGTTCTCTAACATTAACACACAGTGTTTACAGGGTGTGTGGGTTCTCTAACATTAACACACAGTGTTTACAGGGTGTGTGGGTTCTCTAACATTAACACACAGTGTTTACAGGGTGTGTGGGTTCTCTAACATTAACACACAGTGTTTACAGGGTGTGTGGGTTCTCTAACATTAACACACAGTGTTTACAGGGTGTGTGGGTTCTCTAACATTAACACACAGTGTTTACAGGGTGTGTGGGTTCTCTAACATTAACACACAGTGTTTACAGGGTGTGTGGGTTCTCTAACATTAACACACAGTGTTTACAGGGTGTGTGGGTTCTCTAACATTAACACACAGTGTTTACAGGGTGTGTGGGTTCTCTAACATTAACACACAGTGTTTACAGGGTGTGTGGGTTCTCTAACATTAACACACAGTGTTTACAGGGTGTGTGGGTTCTCTAACATTAACACACAGTGTTTACAGGGTGTGTGGGTTCTCTAACATTAACACACAGTGTTTACAGGGTGTGTGGGTTCTCTAACATTAACACACAGTGTTTACAGGGTGTGTGGGTTCTCTAACATTAACACACAGTGTTTACAGGGTGTGTGGGTTCTCTAACATTAACACACAGTGTTTACAGGGTGTGTGGGTTCTCTAACATTAACACACAGTGTTTACAGGGTGTGTGGGTTCTCTAACATTAACACACAGTGTTTACAGGGTGTGTGGGTTCTCTAACATTAACACACAGTGTTTACAGGGTGTGTGGGTTCTCTAACATTAACACACAGTGTTTACAGGGTGTGTGGGTTCTCTAACATTAACACACAGTGTTTACAGGGTGTGTGGGTTCTCTAACATTAACACACAGTGTTTACAGGGTGTGTGGGTTCTCTAACATTAACACACAGTGTTTACAGGGTGTGTGGGTTCTCTAACATTAACACACAGTGTTTACAGGGTGTGTGGGTTCTCTAACATTAACACACAGTGTTTACAGGGTGTGTGGGTTCTCTAACATTAACACACAGTGTTTACAGGGTGTGTGGGTTCTCTAACATTAACACACAGTGTTTACAGGGTGTGTGGGTTCTCTAACATTAACACACAGTGTTTACAGGGTGTGTGGGTTCTCTAACATTAACACACAGTGTTTACAGGGTGTGTGGGTTCTCTAACATTAACACACAGTGTTTACAGGGTGTGTGGGTTCTCTAACATTAACACACAGTGTTTACAGGGTGTGTGGGTTCTCTAACATTAACACACAGTGTTTACAGGGTGTGTGGGTTCTCTAACATTAACACACAGTGTTTACAGGGTGTGTGGGTTCTCTAACATTAACACACAGTGTTTACAGGGTGTGTGGGTTCTCTAACATTAACACACAGTGTTTACAGGGTGTGTGGGTTCTCTAACATTAACACACAGTGTTTACAGGGTGTGTGGGTTCTCTAACATTAACACACAGTGTTTACAGGGTGTGTGGGTTCTCTAACATTAACACACAGTGTTTACAGGGTGTGTGGGTTCTCTAACATTAACACACAGTGTTTACAGGGTGTGTGGGTTCTCTAACATTAACACACAGTGTTTACAGGGTGTGTGGGTTCTCTAACATTAACACACAGTGTTTACAGGGTGTGTGGGTTCTCTAACATTAACACACAGTGTTTACAGGGTGTGTGGGTTCTCTAACATTAACACACAGTGTTTACAGGGTGTGTGGGTTCTCTAACATTAACACACAGTGTTTACAGGGTGTGTGGGTTCTCTAACATTAACACACAGTGTTTACAGGGTGTGTGGGTTCTCTAACATTAACACACAGTGTTTACAGGGTGTGTGGGTTCTCTAACATTAACACACAGTGTTTACAGGGTGTGTGGGTTCTCTAACATTAACACACAGTGTTTACAGGGTGTGTGGGTTCTCTAACATTAACACACAGTGTTTACAGGGTGTGTGGGTTCTCTAACATTAACACACAGTGTTTACAGGGTGTGTGGGTTCTCTAACATTAACACACAGTGTTTACAGGGTGTGTGGGTTCTCTAACATTAACACACAGTGTTTACAGGGTGTGTGGGTTCTCTAACATTAACACACAGTGTTTACAGGGTGTGTGGGTTCTCTAACATTAACACACAGTGTTTACAGGGTGTGTGGGTTCTCTAACATTAACACACAGTGTTTACAGGGTGTGTGGGTTCTCTAACATTAACACACAGTGTTTACAGGGTGTGTGGGTTCTCTAACATTAACACACAGTGTTTACAGGGTGTGTGGGTTCTCTAACATTAACACACAGTGTTTACAGGGTGTGTGGGTTCTCTAACATTAACACACAGTGTTTACAGGGTGTGTGGGTTCTCTAACATTAACACACAGTGTTTACAGGGTGTGTGGGTTCTCTAACATTAACACACAGTGTTTACAGGGTGTGTGGGTTCTCTAACATTAACACACAGTGTTTACAGGGTGTGTGGGTTCTCTAACATTAACACACAGTGTTTACAGGGTGTGTGGGTTCTCTAACATTAACACACAGTGTTTACAGGGTGTGTGGGTTCTCTAACATTAACACACAGTGTTTACAGGGTGTGTGGGTTCTCTAACATTAACACACAGTGTTTACAGGGTGTGTGGGTTCTCTAACATTAACACACAGTGTTTACAGGGTGTGTGGGTTCTCTAACATTAACACACAGTGTTTACAGGGTGTGTGGGTTCTCTAACATTAACACACAGTGTTTACAGGGTGTGTGGGTTCTCTAACATTAACACACAGTGTTTACAGGGTGTGTGGGTTCTCTAACATTAACACACAGTGTTTACAGGGTGTGTGGGTTCTCTAACATTAACACACAGTGTTTACAGGGTGTGTGGGTTCTCTAACATTAACACACAGTGTTTACAGGGTGTGTGGGTTCTCTAACATTAACACACAGTGTTTACAGGGTGTGTGGGTTCTCTAACATTAACACACAGTGTTTACAGGGTGTGTGGGTTCTCTAACATTAACACACAGTGTTTACAGGGTGTGTGGGTTCTCTAACATTAACACACAGTGTTTACAGGGTGTGTGGGTTCTCTAACATTAACACACAGTGTTTACAGGGTGTGTGGGTTCTCTAACATTAACACACAGTGTTTACAGGGTGTGTGGGTTCTCTAACATTAACACACAGTGTTTACAGGGTGTGTGGGTTCTCTAACATTAACACACAGTGTTTACAGGGTGTGTGGGTTCTCTAACATTAACACACAGTGTTTACAGGGTGTGTGGGTTCTCTAACATTAACACACAGTGTTTACAGGGTGTGTGGGTTCTCTAACATTAACACACAGTGTTTACAGGGTGTGTGGGTTCTCTAACATTAACACACAGTGTTTACAGGGTGTGTGGGTTCTCTAACATTAACACACAGTGTTTACAGGGTGTGTGGGTTCTCTAACATTAACACACAGTGTTTACAGGGTGTGTGGGTTCTCTAACATTAACACACAGTGTTTACAGGGTGTGTGGGTTCTCTAACATTAACACACAGTGTTTACAGGGTGTGTGGGTTCTCTAACATTAACACACAGTGTTTACAGGGTGTGTGGGTTCTCTAACATTAACACACAGTGTTTACAGGGTGTGTGGGTTCTCTAACATTAACACACAGTGTTTACAGGGTGTGTGGGTTCTCTAACATTAACACACAGTGTTTACAGGGTGTGTGGGTTCTCTAACATTAACACACAGTGTTTACAGGGTGTGTGGGTTCTCTAACATTAACACACAGTGTTTACAGGGTGTGTGGGTTCTCTAACATTAACACACAGTGTTTACAGGGTGTGTGGGTTCTCTAACATTAACACACAGTGTTTACAGGGTGTGTGGGTTCTCTAACATTAACACACAGTGTTTACAGGGTGTGTGGGTTCTCTAACATTAACACACAGTGTTTACAGGGTGTGTGGGTTCTCTAACATTAACACACAGTGTTTACAGGGTGTGTGGGTTCTCTAACATTAACACACAGTGTTTACAGGGTGTGTGGGTTCTCTAACATTAACACACAGTGTTTACAGGGTGTGTGGGTTCTCTAACATTAACACACAGTGTTTACAGGGTGTGTGGGTTCTCTAACATTAACACACAGTGTTTACAGGGTGTGTGGGTTCTCTAACATTAACACACAGTGTTTACAGGGTGTGTGGGTTCTCTAACATTAACACACAGTGTTTACAGGGTGTGTGGGTTCTCTAACATTAACACACAGTGTTTACAGGGTGTGTGGGTTCTCTAACATTAACACACAGTGTTTACAGGGTGTGTGGGTTCTCTAACATTAACACACAGTGTTTACAGGGTGTGTGGGTTCTCTAACATTAACACACAGTGTTTACAGGGTGTGTGGGTTCTCTAACATTAACACACAGTGTTTACAGGGTGTGTGGGTTCTCTAACATTAACACACAGTGTTTACAGGGTGTGTGGGTTCTCTAACATTAACACACAGTGTTTACAGGGTGTGTGGGTTCTCTAACATTAACACACAGTGTTTACAGGGTGTGTGGGTTCTCTAACATTAACACACAGTGTTTACAGGGTGTGTGGGTTCTCTAACATTAACACACAGTGTTTACAGGGTGTGTGGGTTCTCTAACATTAACACACAGTGTTTACAGGGTGTGTGGGTTCTCTAACATTAACACACAGTGTTTACAGGGTGTGTGGGTTCTCTAACATTAACACACAGTGTTTACAGGGTGTGTGGGTTCTCTAACATTAACACACAGTGTTTACAGGGTGTGTGGGTTCTCTAACATTAACACACAGTGTTTACAGGGTGTGTGGGTTCTCTAACATTAACACACAGTGTTTACAGGGTGTGTGGGTTCTCTAACATTAACACACAGTGTTTACAGGGTGTGTGGGTTCTCTAACATTAACACACAGTGTTTACAGGGTGTGTGGGTTCTCTAACATTAACACACAGTGTTTACAGGGTGTGTGGGTTCTCTAACATTAACACACAGTGTTTACAGGGTGTGTGGGTTCTCTAACATTAACACACAGTGTTTACAGGGTGTGTGGGTTCTCTAACATTAACACACAGTGTTTACAGGGTGTGTGGGTTCTCTAACATTAACACACAGTGTTTACAGGGTGTGTGGGTTCTCTAACATTAACACACAGTGTTTACAGGGTGTGTGGGTTCTCTAACATTAACACACAGTGTTTACAGGGTGTGTGGGTTCTCTAACATTAACACACAGTGTTTACAGGGTGTGTGGGTTCTCTAACATTAACACACAGTGTTTACAGGGTGTGTGGTTCTCTAACATTAACACACAGTGTTTACAGGGTGTGTGGGTTCTCTAACATTAACACACAGTGTTTACAGGGTGTGTGGGTTCTCTAACATTAACACACAGTGTTTACAGGGTGTGTGGGTTCTCTAACATTAACACACAGTGTTTACAGGGTGTGTGGGTTCTCTAACATTAACACACAGTGTTTACAGGGTGTGTGGGTTCTCTAACATTAACACACAGTGTTTACAGGGTGTGTGGGTTCTCTAACATTAACACACAGTGTTTACAGGGTGTGTGGTTCTCTAACATTAACACACAGTGTTTACAGGGTGTGTGGGTTCTCTAACATTAACACACAGTGTTTACAGGGTGTGTGGGTTCTCTAACATTAACACACAGTGTTTACAGGGTGTGAGGGTTCTCTAACATTAACACACAGTGTTTACAGGGTGTGTGGGTTCTCTAACATTAACACACAGTGTTTACAGGGTGTGTGGGTTCTCTAACATTAACACACAGTGTTTACAGGGTGTGTGGGTTCTCTAACATTAACACACAGTGTTTACAGGGTGTGTGGGCTCTCTAACATTAACACACAGTGTTTACAGGGTGTGTGGGTTCTCTAACATTAACACACAGTGTTTACAGGGTGTGTGGGTTCTCTAACATTAACACACAGTGTTTACAGGGTGTGTGGGTTCTCTAACATTAACACACAGTGTTTACAGGGTGTGTGGGTTCTCTAACATTAACACACAGTGTTTACAGGGTGTGTGGGTTCTGTAACATTAACACACAGTGTTTACAGGGTGTGTGGGTTCTCTAACATTAACACACAGTGTTTACAGGGTGTGTGGGTTCTCTAACATTAACACACAGTGTTACAGGGTGTGTGGGTTCTCTAACATTAACACACAGTGTTTACAGGGTGTGTGGGTTCTCTAACATTAACACACAGTGTTTACAGGGTGTGTGGGTTCTCTAACATTAACACACAGTGTTTACAGGGTGTGTGGGTTCTCTAACATTAACACACAGTGTTTACAGGTGTGTGGGTTCTCTAACATTAACACACAGTGTTTACAGGGTGTGTGGGTTCTCTAACATTAACACACAGTGTTTACAGGGTGTGTGGGTTCTCTAACATTAACACACAGTGTTTACAGGGTGTGTGGGTTCTCTAACATTAACACACAGTGTTTACAGGGTGTGTGGGTTCTCTAACATTAACACACAGTGTTTACAGGGTGTGTGGGTTCTCTAACATTAACACACAGTGTTTACAGGGTGTGTGTGTTCTCTAACATTAACACACAGTGTTTACAGGGTGTGTGAGCTCTCTAACATTAACACACAGTGTTTACAGTGTGTGTGGGTTCTCTAACATTAACACACAGTGTTTACAGGGTGTGTGGGTTCTCTAACATTAACACACAGTGTTTACAGGGTGTGGGTTCTCTAACATTAACACACAGTGTTTACAGGGTGTGTGGGTTCTCTAACATTAACACACAGTGTTTACAGGGTGTGTGGGTTCTCTAACATTAACACACAGTGTTACAGGGTGTGTGGGTTCTCTAACATTAACACACAGTGTTTACAGGGTGTGTGGGTTCTCTAACATTAACACACAGTGTTTACAGGGTGTGTGGGTTCTCTAACATTAACACACAGTGTTTACAGGGTGTGTGGGTTCTCTAACATTAACACACAGTGTTTACAGTGTGTGTGGTTCTCTAACATTAACACACAGTGTTTACAGGGTGTGTTGGTTCTCTAACATTAACACACAGTGTTTACAGGGTGTGTGGGTTCTCTAACATTAACACACAGTGTTTACAGGGTGTGTGGGTTCTCTAACATTAACACACAGTGTTTACAGGGTGTGTGGGTTCTCTAACATTAACACACAGTGTTTACAGGGTGTGTGGGTTCTCTAACATTAACACACAGTGTTTACAGGGTGTGTGGTTCTCTAACATTAACACACAGTGTTTACAGGGTGTGTGGGTTCTCTAACATTAACACACAGTGTTTACAGGGTGTGTGGGTTCTCTAACATTAACACACAGTGTTTACAGGGTGTGTGGGTTCTCTAACATTAACACACAGTGTTTACAGGGTGTGTGGGTTCTCTAACATTAACACACAGTGTTTACAGGGTGTGTGGTTCTCTAACATTAACACACAGTGTTTACAGGGTGTGTGGGTTCTCTAACATTAACACACAGTGTTTACAGGGTGTGTGGGTTCTCTAACATTAACACACAGTGTTTACAGGGTGTGTGGTTCTCTAACATTAACACACAGTGTTTACAGGGTGTGTGGGTTCTCTAACATTAACACACAGTGTTTACAGGGTGTGTGGGTTCTCTAACATTAACACACAGTGTTTACAGGGTGTGTGGGTTCTCTAACATTAACACACAGTGTTTACAGGGTGTGTGGGTTCTCTAACATTAACACACAGTGTTTACAGGGTGTGTGGGTTCTCTAACATTAACACACTGTGTTTACAGGGTGTATGGGTTCTCTAACATTAACACACACTGTTTACAGGGTGTATGGGTTCTCTAACATTAACACACAGTGTTTACAGGGTGTGTGGGTTCTCTAACATTAACACACAGTGTTTACCGGGTGTGTGGCTTCTCTAACATTAACACGCAGTTTTTACAGGGTGTGTGGGTTCTCTAACATTAACACACAGTGTTAACAGGGTGTTTGGGTTCTCTAACATTAACACACAGTGGTTACAGGGTGTGTGGGTTCTCTAACGTTAACACACACTGTTTACAGGGTGTATGGGTTCTCTAACATTAACACACAGTGTTTACAGGGTGTGTGGGTTCTCTAACATCAACACACAGTGTTTACCGAGTGTGTGGCTTCTCTAACATTAACACGCAGTTTTTACAGGGTGTGTGGGTTCTCTAACATTAACACAGTGTTAACAGGGTGTGTGGGTTCTCTAACATTAACACACAGTGTTTACAGGGTGTGTGGGTTCTCGAACATTAACACACAGTGTTTACAGGGTGTGTGGGTTCTCTAACATTAACACACAGTGTTTACAGGGTGTGTGGGTTCTCGAACATTAATACACAGTATTTAAAGGGTGTCTGTGTTCTCTAACATTAACACACAGTGTTTACAGGGTGTGTGAGCTCTCTAACATTAACACACAGTGTTTACATTGTGTGTGGGTTCTCCAACATTAACACAGTGTTTACAGGGTGTGTGAGCTCTCTAACATTAACACACAGTGTTTACAGGGTGTGGGTTCTCTAACTTTAACACACAGTGTTTACCGGGTGTGTGGGTTCTCTAACATTAACACACAGTGTTTACAGGGTGTGTGGGTTCTCTAACATTAATACACAGTGTCTAAAGGGTGTGTGGGTTATCTAACATTAACACAGTGTTTACAGGGTGTGTGGGTTCTCTAACATTAATACACAGTGTCTAAAGGGTGTGTGGGTTATCTAACATTAACACAGTGTTTACAGGGAGTGTGGGTTCTCTAACATTAACAAACAGTGTTTACAGTGTGTGTGGTTTCCCAAACATTAACGCACAGAGTTTACAGGGTGTGTAGGTTCTCTAACTTTAACACACAGTGTTTACCGGGTGTGTGGGTTCTCTAACATTAACACACAGTGTTTACAGGGTGTGTGGGTTCTCTAACATTAATACACAGTGTCTAAAGGGTGTGTGTGTTCTCTAACATTAACACAGTGTTTACAGGGAGTGTGGGTTCTCTAACATTAGCACACAGTGTTTACAGGGTGTGTGGTATCTCAAACATTAACACCCAATGTTTACAGGGTGTGTGGGCTCTCTAACATTAACACACAGTGTTTACAGGGTGTGTGGGTTCTCTAACATTAACACACAGTGTTTACAGGGTGTGTGGGTTCTCTAACATTAACACACAGTGTTTACAGGGTGTGTGGGTTCTCTAACATTAACAAACAGTGTTTACAGTGTGTGTGGTTTCCCTAACATTAACGCACAGTGTTTACAGGGTGTGTGGGTTCTCTAACATTAACACACAGTGTTTACAGGGTGTGTGGGTTCTCTAACATTAACACGCAGTGATCACAGGGTGTGTGAACTCTCTAACATTAACACACTGGGTTAACAGGGTGTGTGGGTTCTCTAACATTGACACACAGTATTTACAAGGTTTGTGGGTTCTCTAACATGAACACACAGTGTTTACAGGGTGTGTGGTTTCTCTAACATTAACACACATTGTTTACAGGGTGTGTGGGATCTCTAATATTAACACACAGTGTGTACAGGGTGTGTGGGTTCTCTACCATTAACACACAGTGTTAACAGGGTGTGGGAGCTCTCTAACATTAACACACAGTGTTTACAGGGTGTGTGGGTTTTCTAACATTAACACACAGTGTTTACAGGGTGTGTGGATTCTCTAACATTAACACACAGTGTTTACAGGGTGTGTGGGTTCTCTAACATTAACACACAGTGTTTACAGGGTGTGTGGGATCTCTAAAATTAACACACAGTGCTTACAGGGTGTGTGGGCTCTCTAACATTAACAAACAGTGTTTACTGGGAGTGAGGGTTCTCTAACATTAACACACAGTGTTTACAGGGTGTGTGAGCTCTCTAACATTAACACACAGTGTTTACAGGGTGTGGGAGCTCTCTAACATTAACACACAGTGTTTACAGGGTGTGTGGGTTCTCTAACATTAACACACAGTGTTTACAGGGTGTGTGGGTTCTCTAACATTAACACACAGTGTTTACAGGGTGTGTGGGTTCTCTAACATTAACACACAGTGTTTACAGGGTGTGTGGGTTCTCTAACATTAACACGCAGTGATCACAGGGTGTGTGAACTCTCTAACATTAACACACAGTGTTTAGAGGGTGTGTGGGTTCTCTAACATTAACACGCAGTGATCACAGGGTGTGTGAACTCTCTAACATTAACACACTGGGTTAACAGGGTGTGTGGGTTCTCTAACATTGACACACAGTATTTACAAGGTTTGTGGGTTCTCTAACATGAACACACAGTGTTTACAGGGTGTGTGGTTTCTCTAACATTAACACACATTGTTTACAGGGTAAAACAAAAACAGAATTACCTGGAAAAACTCAGCAGGTCTGGCAGCACCGGCGGAGAAGAAAAGAGTTGACGTTTCGAGTCCTCATGACCCTTCGACAGAACTTGAGTTCGAGTCCAGGAAAGAGCTGAAATATAAGCTGGTTTAAGGTGTGTGTGTGGGGGGCGGAGAGATAGAGAGACAGAGAGGTGGAGGGGGTTGGTGTGGTTGTAGCGACAAACAAGCAGTGATAGAAGCAGATCATCAAAAGATGTCAACAACAATAGTACAATAGAACACATAGGTGTTAAAGTTAAAGTTGGTGATATTATCTAAACGAATGTGCTAATTAAGAATGGATGGTAGGGCACTCAAGGTATAGCTCTAGTGGGTTTTTTTTTTTATTTTATATAATGGAAATAGGTGGGAAAAGGAAAATCTTTATAATTTATTGGGAAAAAAAAGAAGGGGGAAACAGAAAGGGGGTGGGGATGGGGGAGGGGACTCACGACCTAAAGTTGTTGAATTCAATATTTAGTCCGGAAGGCTGTAAAGTCCCTAGTCGGAAGATGAGGTGTTGTTCCTCCAGTTTGCGTTGGGCTTCACTGGAACAATGCAGCAAGCCAAGGACAGACATGTGGGCAAGAGAGCAGGGTGGAGTGTTAAAATGGCAAGCGACAGGGAGGTTTGGGTCATTCTTGCGGACAGACCGCAGGTGTTCTGCAAAGCGGTCGCCCAGTTTACGTTTGGTCTCTCCAATGTAGAGGAGACCACATTGGGAGCAACGAAAGCAGTAGACTAAGTTGGGGGAAATGCAAGTGAAATGCTGCTTCACTTGAAAGGAGTGTTTGGGTCCTTGGACGGTGAGGAGAGAGGAAGTGAAGGGGCAGGTGTTGCATCTTTTGCGTGGGCAAGGGGTTGTGCCATAGGAGGGGGTTGAGGAGTAGGGGGTGATGGAGGAGTGGACCAGGGTGTCCCGGAGGGAGCGATCCCTACGGAATGCCGATAAGGGGGGTGAAGGGAAGATGTGTTTGGTAGTGGCATCATGCTGGAGTTGGCGGAAATGGCGGAGGATGATCCTTTGAATGCGGAGGCTGGTGGGGTGATAAGTGAGGACAAGGGGGACCCTATCATGTTTCTGGGAGGGAGGAGAAGGAGTGAGGGCGGATGCGCGGGAGATGGGCCGGACACGGTTGAGGGCCCTGTCAACGACCGTGGGTGGAAAACCTCGGTTAAGGAAGAAGGAGGACATGTCAGAGGAACTGTTTTTGAATGTAGCATCATCGGAACAGATGCGACGGAGGCGAAGGAACTGAGAGAATGGGATGGAGTCCTTACAGGAAGTGGGGTGTGAGGAGCTGTAGTCGAGATAGCTGTGGGTGTCGGTGGGTTTGTAATGGATATTGGTGGACAGTCTATCACCAGAGATTGAGACAGAGAGGTCAAGGAAGGGAAGGGAAGTGTCAGAGATGGCAGGGTTTACAGGGTGTTTGGGATCTCTAACATTAACACACAGTGTGTACAGGGTGTGTGGGTTCTCTAACATTAACACACAGTGTTAACAGGGTGTGTGACATCTCAAACATTAACACACAGTGTTTACAGGGTGTGTGGGTTCTCTAACATTAACACACAGTGTTTACAGGGTGTGTGGATTCTCTAACATTAACACACAGTGTTTACAGGGTGTGTGGGTTCTCTAACATTAACACACAGTGTTTACAGGGTGTGTGGGATCTCTAAAATTAACACACAGTGCTTACAGGGTGTGTGGGCTCTCTAACATTAACAAACAGTGTTTACTGGGAGTGTGGGTTCTCTAACATTAAAACCCAGTGTTTACAGGGTGTGTGGGTTCTCTAACATTATCGCGCAGTGTTTACAGGGTGTGTGGGGTCTCTAACATTAACACATACTGTTTACAGTGTGTGTGGGTTCTCTAACATTAACACTGTGTTTGCAGAATGTGTGGGTTCTCTAACATTAGCACCCAGTGTTTACAGGGTGTGTGGGATCTCTAACATTAACACAGTATTTACAGGGTGTGTGTGTTCTCTAACATTAACACACAGTGTTTACAGGGTGCATGGGTTCTCTAACATTAACACACAGTTTTTACAGGGAGTGTGGGAACTCTAACATTAACACACAGTGTTTACAGGGTGTGTGGCTTCTCTAACATTAACACGCAGTGTTTACAGGGTGTGTGGGTTCTCTAAAATTAACACACAGTGTTAACAGGGTGTTTGGGTTCTCTAACATTAACACAGTGTTAACAGGGTGTGTGGGTTCTCTAACATTAACACACAGTGTTTACAGGGTGTGTGGGTTCTCTAACATTAACACACAGTGTTTACAGGGTGTGTGGGTTCTCTAACATTAATACACAGTGTCTAAAGGGTGTCTGTGTTCTCTAACATTAACACAGTGTTTACAGGGTGTGTCGGTTCTCTAACATTAGCACACAGTGTTGACAGGGTGTGTGGGTTCTCTAACATTAACACGCAGTGATCACAGGGTGTGTGAACTCTCTAACATTAACACACTGGGTTAACAGGGTGTGTGGGTTCTCTAACATTGACACACAGTATTTACAGGGTGTGTGGGATCTCTAACATTAACAAACAGTGTTTACAGTGTGTGTGGTTTCCCTAACATTAACGCACAGTGTTTACAGGGTGTGTGGGTTCTCTAACATTAACACGCAGTGATCACAGGGTGTGTGAACTCTCTAACATTAACACACTGGGTTAACAGGGTGTGTGGGTTCTCTAACATTGACACACAGTATTTACAGGGTTTGTGGGTTCTCTAACATTAACACACAGTGTTTACAGGGTGTGTGGTTTCTCTAACATTAACACACATTGTTTACAGGGTGTGTGGGATCTCTAACATTAACACACAGTGTTTACAGGGTGTGTGGGCTCTCTAACATTAACACACAGTGTTTAAAGGGTGTGTGGGTTTTCTAACATTAACACATAGTGTTTACATGGTGTGTGGGTTCTCTAACATTAACACACAGTGTTTACAGGGTGTGGGAGCTCTCTAACATTAACACACAGTGTTTACAGGGTGTGTGGGTTCTCTAACATTAACACAATGTTTACAGGTTGTGTGGATTCACTAACATTAACACAGTTTTTACAGGGTGTGTGGGTTTTCTAACATTAACACACAGTGTTTAAAGGGTGTGTGGGTTCTCTAACATTAACACAGTGTTTACAGGGTGTCTGGGTTCTCTAACATTAACACACAGTGTTTAAAGGGTGTGTGGGTTCTCTAACATTAACACAGTGTTTACAGGGTGTGAGGGTTCTCTAACATTAGCACACAGTGTTTGTGTGTGGGTTCTCTAACATTAACACACAGTGTTTAGAGGGTGTGTGGGTTCTCTAACATTAACACACTGGGTTAACAGGGTGTGTGGGTTCTCTAACATTAACACACAGTGTTTACAGGGTGTGTGGTTTCCCTAACATTAGCACCCAGTGTTTACAGGGTGTGTGGGCTCTCTATCATTAACACCCAGAATTTACAGGGTGCGTGGGTTCTCTAACATTAACACACAGTGTTTACAGGGTGTGTGGGATCTCTAACATTAACACACAGTGTGTACAGGGTGTGTGGGTTCTCTAACATTAACACACAGTGTTTACAGGCTGTTTGGGGTCTCTAACATTAACACACAATGTTTACTGTGTGTGTGAGCGCTCTAACATTAACACACAGTGTTTACAGAGTGTGCGGGTTCTCTAACATTAACACATACTGTTTACAGTGTGTGTGGGTTCTCTAACATTAACACGCAGTGATCACAGGGTGTGTGAACTCTCTAACATTAACACACAGTGTTTACAGTGTGTGTGTGTTCTCTAACATTAACACACTGGGTTAACAGGGTGAGTGGGTTCTCTAACATTAACACACAGTGTTTACAGGGTGTGTGGGTTCTCTAACATTAACACACAGTGGTAAAAGGGTGTTTGGGTTCTCTAACATTAACACACAGTGGTTACAGGGTGTGTGGGTTCTCTAACGTTAACACACACTGTTTACAGGGTGTATGGGTTCTCTAACATTAACACACAGTGTTTACAGGGTGTGTGGGTTCTCTAACATTAACACACAGTATTTACCGGGTGTGTGGCTTCTCTAACATTAACACGCAGTTTTTACAGGGTGTTTGGGTTCTCTGACATTAACACAGTGTTAACAGGGTGTGCGGGTTCTCTAACATTAACACACAGTGTTTACAGGGTGTGTGGGTTCTCTAACATTATCACACAGTGTTTACAGGGTGTGTGGGTTCTCTAACATTAACACACAGTGTTTACAGGGTGTGTGGGTGCTCGAACATTAATACACAGTATGTAAAGGGTGTGTGTGTTCTCTAACATTAACACACAGTGTTTACAGGGTGTGTGATCTCTCCAACATTAACACACAGTGTTTACAGTGTGTGTGGGTTCTCTAACATTAACACAGTGTTTACAGGGTGTGTGAGCTCTCTAACATTAACACACAGTGTTTACAGGGTGTGGGTTCTCTAACTTTAACACACAGTGTTTACCGGGTGTGTGGGTTCTCTAACATTAACACACAGTGTTTACAGGGTGTGTGGGTTCTCTAACATTAATACACAGTGTCTAAAGGGTGTGTGTGTTCTCTAACATTAACACAGTGTTTACAGGGAGTGTGGGTTCTCTAACATTAGCACACAGTGTTTACAGGGTGTGTGGGTTCTCTAACATTAACACACAGTGTTTACAGGGTGTGTGGGTTCTCTAACATTAACAAACAGTGTTTACAGTGTGTGTGGTTTCCCAAACATTAACGCACAGAGTTTACAGGGTGTGTAGGTTCTCTAACTTTAACACACAGTGTTTACCGGGTGTGTGGGTTCTCTAACATTAACACACAGTGTTTACAGGGTGTGTGGGTTCTCTAACATTAATACACAGTGTCTAAAGGGTGTGTGGGTTATCTAACATTAACACAGTGTTTACAGGGAGTGTGGGTTCTCTAACATTAACACACAGTGTTTACAGGGTGTGTGGGTTCTCAAACATTAACACCCAATGTTTACAGGGTGTGTGGGCTCTCTAACATTAACACACAGTGTTTACAGGGTGTGTGGGTTCTCTAACATTAACACACAGTGTTTACAGGGTGTGTGGGTTCTCTAACGTTAACACCTAGTGCTTACAGGGTGTGTGGGTTCTCTAACATTAACAAACAGTGTTTACAGTGTGTGTGGTTTCCCTAACATTAACACGCAGTGTTTACAGGGTGTGTGGGTTCTCTAACATTAACACACAGTGTTTACAGGGTGTGTGGGTTCTCTAACATTAACACGCAGTGATCACAGGGTGTGTGAACTCTCTAACATTAACACACTGGGTTAACAGGGTGTGTGGGTTCTCTAACATTGACACACAGTATTTACAAGGTTTGTGGGTTCTCTAACATGAACACACAGTGTTTACAGGGTGTGTGGTTTCTCTAACATTAACACACATTGTTTACAGGGTGTGTGGGATCTCTAATATTAACACACAGTGTGTACAGGGTGTGTGGGTTCTCTACCATTAACACACTGTGTTAAGAGGGTGTGGGAGCTCTCTAACAGTAACACACAGTGTTTACAGGGTGTGTGGGTTCTCTAACATTAACACACAGTGTTTACAGGGTGTGTGGATTCTCTAACATTAACACACAGTGTTTACAGGGTGTGTGGGTTCTCTAACATTAACACACAGTGTTTACAGGGTGTGTGGGATCTCTAACATTAACACACAGTGCTTACAGGGTGTGTGGGCTCTCTAACATTAACAAACAGTGTTTACTGGGAGTGTGGTTCTCTAACATTAACACACAGTGGTTACAGGGTGTGTGAGCTCTCTAACATTAACACACAGTGTTTACAGGGTGTGGGAGCTCTCTAACATTAACACACAGTGTTTACAGGGTGTGTGGGTTCTCTAACATTAACACACAGTGTTTACAGGGTGTGTGGGTTCTCTAACATTAACACACAGTGCTTAAATTATGTGTGGGATCTCTAACATTAACACACAGTGTTTACAGGGTGTGTGGGTTCTCTAACATTAACACGCAGTGATCACAGGGTGTGTGAACTCTCTAACATTAACACACAGTGTTTAGAGGGTGTGTGGGTTCTCTAACATTAACACGCAGTGATCACAGGGTGTGTGAACTCTCTAACATTAACACACTGGGTTAACAGGGTGTGTGGGTTCTCTAACATTGACACACAGTATTTACAAGGTTTGTGGGTTCTCTAACATGAACACACAGTGTTTACAGGGTGTGTGGTTTCTCTAACATTAACACACATTGTTTACAGGGTAAAACAAAAACAGAATTACCTGGAAAAACTCAGCAGGTCTGGCAGCACCGGCGGAGAAGAAAAGAGTTGACGTTTCGAGTCCTCATGACCCTTCGACAGAACTTGAGTTCGAGTCCAGGAAAGAGCTGAAATATAAGCTGGTTTAAGGTGTGTGTGTGGGGGGCGGAGAGATAGAGAGACAGAGAGGTGGATGGGGTTGGTGTGGTTGTAGCGACAAACAAGCAGTGATAGAAGCAGATCATCAAAAGATGTCAACAACAATAGTACAATAGAACACATAGGTGTTAAAGTTAAAGTTGGTGATATTATCTAAACGAATGTGCTAATTAAGAATGGATGGTAGGGCACTCAAGGTATAGCTCTAGTGGTTTTTTTTTTTTATTTTATATAATGGAAATAGGTGGGAAAAGGAAAATCTTTATAATTTATTGGGGAAAAAAAGAAGGGGGAAACAGAAAGGGGGTGGGGATGGGGGAGGGGACTCACGACCTAAAGTTGTTGAATTCAATATTTAGTCCGGAAGGCTGTAAAGTCCCTAGTCGGAAGATGAGGTGTTGTTCCTCCAGTTTGCGTTGGGCTTCACTGGAACAATGCAGCAAGCCAAGGACAGACATGTGGGCAAGAGAGCAGGGTGGAGTGTTAAAATGGCAAGCGACAGGGAGGTTTGGGTCATTCTTGCGGACAGACCGCAGGTGTTCTGCAAAGCGGTCGCCCAGTTTACGTTTGGTCTCTCCAATGTAGAGGAGACCACATTGGGAGCAACGAATGCAGTAGACTAAGTTGGGGGAAATGCAAGTGAAATGCTGCTTCACTTGAAAGGAGTGTTTGGGTCCTTGGACGGTGAGGAGAGAGGAAGTGAAGGGGCAGGTGTTGCATCTTTTGCGTGGGCAAGGGGTTGTGCCATAGGAGGGGGTTGAGGAGTAGGGGGTGATGGAGGAGTGGACCAGGGTGTCCCGGAGGGAGCGATCCCTACGGAATGCCGATAAGGGGGGTGAAGGGAAGATGTGTTTGGTAGTGGCATCATGCTGGAGTTGGCGGAAATGGCGGAGGATGATCCTTTGAATGCGGAGGCTGGTGGGGTGATAAGTGAGGACAAGGGGGACCCTATCATGTTTCTGGGAGGGAGGAGAAGGAGTGAGGGCGGATGCGCGGGAGATGGGCCGGACACGGTTGAGGGCCCTGTCAACGACCGTGGGTGGAAAACCTCGGTTAAGGAAGAAGGAGGACATGTCAGAGGAACTGTTTTTGAATGTAGCATCATCGGAACAGATGCGACGGAGGCGAAGGAACTGAGAGAATGGGATGGAGTCCTTACAGGAAGTGGGGTGTGAGGAGCTGTAGTCGAGATAGCTGTGGGTGTCGGTGGGTTTGTAATGGATATTGGTGGACAGTCTATCACCAGAGATTGAGACAGAGAGGTCAAGGAAGGGAAGGGAAGTGTCAGAGATGGCAGGGTTTACAGGGTGTTTGGGATCTCTAACATTAACACACAGTGTGTACAGGGTGTGTGGGTTCTCTAACATTAACACACAGTGTTAACAGGGTGTGGGAGCTCTCAAACATTAACACACAGTGTTTACAGGGTGTGTGGGTTCTCTAACATTAACACACAGTGTTTACAGGGTGTGTGGATTCTCTAACATTAACACACAGTGTTTACAGGGTGTGTGGGTTCTCTAACATTAACACACAGTGTTTACAGAGTGTGTGGGATCTCTAAAATTAACACACAGTGCTTACAGGGTGTGTGGGCTCTCTAACATTAACAAACAGTGTTTACTGGGAGTGTGGGTTCTCTAACATTAAAACCCAGTGTTTACAGGGTGTGTGGGTTCTCTAACATTAACACGCAGTGTTTACAGGGTGTGTGGGGTCTCTAACATTAACACATACTGTTTACAGTGTGTGTGGGTTCTCTAACATTAACACTGTGTTTGCAGAATGTGTGGGTTCTCTAACATTAGCACCCAGAGTTTACAGGGTGTGTGGGATCTCTAACATTAACACAGTATTTACAGGGTGTGTGTGTTCTCTAACATTAACACACAGTGTTTACAGGGTGCATGGGTTCTCTAACATTAACACACAGTTTTTACAGGGTGTTTGGGTACTCTAACATTAACACACAGTGTTTGCAGGGTGTGTGGGTTCTCTAACATTAACACACAGTGTTTACAGGGTGTGTGGGTTCTCGAACATTAATACACAGTGTCTAAAGGGTGTCAGTGTTCTCTAACATTAACACAGTGTTTACAGGGTGTGTCGGTTCTCTAACATTAGCACACAGTGTTTACAGGGTGTGTGGGTTCTCTAACATTAACACGCAGTGATCACAGGGTGTGTGAACTCTCTAACATTAACACACTGGGTTAACAGGGTGTGTGGCTTCTCTAACATTGACACACAGTATTTACAGGGTGTGTGGGATCTCTAACATTAACAAACAGTGTTTACAGTGTGTGTGGTTTCCCTAACATTAACGCACAGTGTTTACAGGGTGTGTGGGTTCTCTAACATTAACACGCAGTGATCACAGGGTGTGTGAACTCTCTAACATTAACACACTGGGTTAACAGGGTGTGTGGGTTCTCTAACATTGACACACAGTATTTACAGGGTTTGTGGGTTCTCTAACATTAACACACAGTGTTTACAGGGTGTGTGGTTTCTCTAACATTAACACACATTGTTTACAGGGTGTGTGGGTTCTCTAACATTAACACAGTGTTTACAGGGAGTGTGGGATCTCTAACATTAACACACAGTGTTTACAGGGTGTATGGGTTCTCTAACATTAACACACACTGTTTACAGGGTGTATGGGTTCTCTAACATTAACACACAGTGTTTACAGGGTGTGTGGGTTCTCTAACATTAACACACAGTGTTTACCGGGTGTGTGGCTTCTCTAACATTAACACGCAGTGTTTACAGGGTGTGTGGGTTCTCTAACATTAACACACAGTGTTAACAGGGTGTTTGGGTTCTCTAACATTAACACACAGTGGTTACAGGGTGTGTGGGTTCTCTAACGTTAACACACACTGTTTACAGGGTGTATGGGTTCTCTAACATTAACACACAGTGTTTACAGGGTGTGTGGGTTCTCTAACATCAACACACAGTGTTTACAGGGTGTGTGGCTTCTCTAACATTAACACGCAGTGGTAAAAGGGTGTGTGGGTTCTCTAACATTAACACAGTGTTAACAGGGTGTGTGGGTTCTCTAACATTAACACACAGTGTTTACAGGGTGTGTGGGTTCTCCAACATGAACACACAGTGTTTACAGGGTGTGTGGGTTCTCTAACATTAACACACAGTGTTTACAGGGTGTGTGGGTTCTCGAACATTAATACACAGTATGTAAAGGGTGTCTGTGTTCTCTAACATTAACACACAGTGTTTACAGGGTGTGTGAGCTCTCTAACATTAACACACAGTGTTTACATTGTGTGTGGGTTCTCCAACATTAACACAGTGTTTACAGGGTGTGTGAGCTCTCTAACATTAACACACAGTGTTTACAGGGTGTGGGTTCTCTAACTTTAACACACAGTGTTTACCGGGTGTGTGGGTTCTCTAACATTAACACACAGTGTTTACAGGGTGTGTGGGTTGTCTAACATTAATACACAGAGCTTAAAGGGTGTGTGGGTTATCTAACATTAACACAGTGTTTACAGGGTGTGTGGGTTCTCTAACATTAATACACAGTGTCTAAAGGGTGTGTGGGTTATCTAACATTAACACAGTGTTTACAGGGAGTGTGGGTTCTCTAACATTAACAAACAGTGTTTACAGTGTGTGTGGTTTCCCAAACATTAACGCACAGAGTTTACAGGGTGTGTGGGTTCTCTAACTTTAACACACAGTGTTTACAGGGTGTGTGGGTTCTCTAACATTAACACACAGTGTTTACAGGGTGTGTGGGTTCTCTAACATTAATACACAGTGTCTAAAGGGTGTGTGGGTTATCTAACATTAACACAGTGTTTACAGGGAGTGTGGGTTCTCTAACATTAACACACAGTGTTTACAGGGTGTGTGGTATCTCAAACATTAACACCCAATGTTTACAGGGTGTGTGGGCTCTCTAACATTAACACACAGTGTTTACAGGGTGTGTGGGTTCTCTAACATTAACACACAGTGTTTACAGGGTGTGTGGGTTCTCTAACATTAACACACAGTGTTTACAGGGTGTGTGGGTTCTCTAACATTAACAAACAGTGTTTACAGTGTGTGTGGTTTCCCTAACATTAACGCACAGTGTTTACAGGGTGTGTGGGTTCTCTAACATTAACACACAGTGTTTACAGGGTGTGTGGGTTCTCTGACATTAACACGCAGTGATCACAGGGTGTGTGAACTCTCTAACATTAACACACTGGGTTAACAGGGTGTGTGGGTTCTCTAACATTGACACACAGTATTTACAAGGTTTGTGGGTTCTCTAACATGAACACACAGTGTTTACAGGGTGTGTGGTTTCTCTAACATTAACACACATTGTTTACAGGGTGTGTGGGATCTCTAATATTAACACACAGTGTGTACAGGGTGTGTGGGTTCTCTACCATTAACACACAGTGTTAACAGGGTGTGGGAGCTCTCTAACATTAACACACAGTGTTTACAGGGTGTGTGGGTTCTCTAACATTAACACACATTGTTTACAGCGTGTGTGGATTCACTAACATTAACACACAGTGTTTACAGGGTGTGTGGGTTCTCTAACATTAACACACAGTGTTCACAGGGTGTGTGGGATCTCTAAAATTAACACACAGTGTTTTCAGGGTGTGTGGGTTCTCTAACATTAACAAACAGTGTTTACTGGGAGTGTGGTTCTCTAACATTAACACAGTGTTTACAGGGTGTGTGAGCTCTCTAACATTAACACACAGTGTTTACAGGGTGTGGGAGCTCTCTAACATTAACACACAGTGTTTACAGGGTGTGTGGGTTCTCTAACATTAACACACAGTGTTTACAGGGTGTGTGGGTTCTCTAACATTAACACACAGTGTTTACAGGGTGTGTGGGTTCTCTAACATTAACACACAGTGTTTACAGGGTGTGTGGGTTCTCTAACATTAACACGCAGTGATCACAGGGTGTGTGAACTCTCTAACATTAACACACAGTGTTTAGAGGGTGTGTGGGTTCTCTAACATTAACACGCAGTGATCACAGGGTGTGTGAACTCTCTAACATTAACACACTGGGTTAACAGGGTGTGTGGGTTCTCTAACATTGACACACAGTATTTACAAGGTTTGTGGGTTCTCTAACATGAACACACAGTGTTTACAGGGTGTGTGGTTTCTCTAACATTAACACACATTGTTTACAGGGTAAAACAAAAACAGAATTACCTGGAAAAACTCAGCAGGTCTGGCAGCACCGGCGGAGAAGAAAAGAGTTGACGTTTCGAGTCCTCATGACCCTTCGACAGAACTTGAGTTCGAGTCCAGGAAAGAGCTGAAATATAAGCTGGTTTAAGGTGTGTGTGTGGGGGGCGGAGAGATAGAGAGACAGAGAGGTGGAGGGGGTTGGTGTGGTTGTAGCGACAAACAAGCAGTGATAGAAGCAGATCATCAAAAGATGTCAACAACAATAGTACAATAGAACACATAGGTGTTAAAGTTAAAGTTGGTGATATTATCTAAACGAATGTGCTAATTAAGAATGGATGGTAGGGCACTCAAGGTATAGCTCTAGTGGGTTTTTTTTTTTATTTTATATAATGGAAATAGGTGGGAAAAGGAAAATCTTTATAATTTATTGGGAAAAAAAAGAAGGGGGAAACAGAAAGGGGGTGGGGATGGGGGAGGGGACTCACGACCTAAAGTTGTTGAATTCAATATTTAGTCCGGAAGGCTGTAAAGTCCCTAGTCGGAAGATGAGGTGTTGTTCCTCCAGTTTGCGTTGGGCTTCACTGGAACAATGCAGCAAGCCAAGGACAGACATGTGGGCAAGAGAGCAGGGTGGAGTGTTAAAATGGCAAGCGACAGGGAGGTTTGGGTCATTCTTGCGGACAGACCGCAGGTGTTCTGCAAAGCGGTCGCCCAGTTTACGTTTGGTCTCTCCAATGTAGAGGAGACCACATTGGGAGCAACGAAAGCAGTAGACTAAGTTGGGGGAAATGCAAGTGAAATGCTGCTTCACTTGAAAGGAGTGTTTGGGTCCTTGGACGGTGAGGAGAGAGGAAGTGAAGGGGCAGGTGTTGCATCTTTTGCGTGGGCAAGGGGTTGTGCCATAGGAGGGGGTTGAGGAGTAGGGGGTGATGGAGGAGTGGACCAGGGTGTCCCGGAGGGAGCGATCCCTACGGAATGCCGATAAGGGGGGTGAAGGGAAGATGTGTTTGGTAGTGGCATCATGCTGGAGTTGGCGGAAATGGCGGAGGATGATCCTTTGAATGCGGAGGCTGGTGGGGTGATAAGTGAGGACAAGGGGGACCCTATCATGTTTCTGGGAGGGAGGAGAAGGAGTGAGGGCGGATGCGCGGGAGATGGGCCGGACACGGTTGAGGGCCCTGTCAACGACCGTGGGTGGAAAACCTCGGTTAAGGAAGAAGGAGGACATGTCAGAGGAACTGTTTTTGAATGTAGCATCATCGGAACAGATGCGACGGAGGCGAAGGAACTGAGAGAATGGGATGGAGTCCTTACAGGAAGTGGGGTGTGAGGAGCTGTAGTCGAGATAGCTGTGGGTGTCGGTGGGTTTGTAATGGATATTGGTGGACAGTCTATCACCAGAGATTGAGACAGAGAGGTCAAGGAAGGGAAGGGAAGTGTCAGAGATGGCAGGGTTTACAGGGTGTTTGGGATCTCTAACATTAACACACAGTGTGTACAGGGTGTGTGGGTTCTCTAACATTAACACACAGTGTTAACAGGGTGTGGGAGCTCTCTAACATTAACACACAGTGTTTACAGGGTGTGTGGGTTCTCTAACATTAACACACAGTGTTTACAGGGTGTGTGGATTCCCTATCATTAACACACAGTGTTTACAGGGTGTGTGGGTTCTCTAACATTAACACACAGTGTTTACAGAGTGTGTGGGATCTCTAAAATTAACACACAGTGCTTACAGGGTGTGTGGGCTCTCTAACATTAACAAACAGTGTTTACTGGGAGTGTGGGTTCTCTAACATTAAAACCCAGTGTTTACAGGGTGTGTGGGTTCTCTAACATTAACACGCAGTGTTTACAGGGTGTGTGGGGTCTCTAACATTAACACATACTGTTTACAGTGTGTGTGGGTTCTCTAACATTAACACTGTGTTTGCAGAATGTGTGGGTTCTCTAACATTAACACCCAGTGTTTACAGGGTGTGTGGGATCTCTAACATTAACACAGTATTTACAGGGTGTGTGTGTTCTCTAACATTAACACACAGTGTTTACAGGGTGCATGGGTTCTCTAACATTAACACACAGTTTTTACAGTGAGTGTGGGAACGCTAACATTAACACACAGTGTTTACAGGGTGTGTGGCTTCTCTAACATTAACACGCAGTGTTTACAGGGTGTGTGGGTTCTCTAACATTAACACACAGTGTTAACAGGGTGTTTGGGTCCTCTAACATTAACACAGTGTTAACAGGGTGTGTGGGTTCTCTAACATTAACACACAGTGTTTGCAGGGTGTGTGGGTTCTCTAACATTAACACACAGTGTTTACAGGGTGTGTGGGTTCTCGAACATTAATACACAGTGTCTAAAGGGTGTCTGTGTTCTCTAACATTAACACAGTGTTTACAGGGTGTGTGGGTTCTCTAACATTAGCACACAGTGTTTACAGGGTGTGTGGGTTCTCTAACATTAACACGCAGTGATCACAGGGTGTGTGAACTCTCTAACATTAACACACTGGGTTAACAGGGTGTGTGGCTTCTCTAACATTGACACACAGTATTTACAGGGTGTGTGGGATCTCTAACATTAACAAACAGTGTTTACAGTGTGTGTGGTTTCCCTAACATTAACGCACAGTGTTTACAGGGTGTGTGGGTTCTCTAACATTAACACGCAGTGATCACAGGGTGTGTGAACTCTCTAACATTAACACACTGGGTTAACAGGGTGTGTGGGTTCTCTAACATTGACACACAGTATTTACAGGGTTTGTGGGTTCTCTAACATTAACACACAGTGTTTACAGGGTGTGTGCTTTCTCCAACATTAACACACATCGTTTACAGGGTGTGTGGGATCTCTAACATTAACACACAGTGTTTACAGGGTGTGGGAGCTCTCTAACATTAACACACAGTGTTTACAGGGTGTGTGGGTTTTCTAACATTAACACACAGTGTTTACATGGTGTGTGGGTTCTCTAACATTAACACACAGTGTTTACAGGGTGTGGGAGCTCTCTAACATTAACACACAGTGTTTACAGGGTGTGTGGGTTCTCTAACATTAACACAGTGTTTACAGGTTGTGTGGATTCACTAACATTAACACAGTTTTTACAGGGTGTGTGGGTTTTCTAACATTAACACACAGTGTTTAAAGGGTGTGTGGGTTCTCTAACATTAACACAGTGTTTACAGGGTGTCTGGGTTCTCTAACATTAACACACAGTGTTTAAAGGGTGTGTGGGTTCTCTAACATTAACACAGTGTTTACAGGGTGTGTGGGTTCTCTAACATTAGCACACAGTGTTTGTGTGTGGGTTCTCTAACATTAACACACAGTGTTTAGAGGGTGTGTGGGTTCTCTAACATTAACACACTGGGTTAACAGGGTGTGTGGGTTCTCTAACATTAACACACAGTGTTTACAGGGTGTGTGGTTTCCCTAACATTAGCACCCAGTGTTTACAGGGTGTGTGGGCTCTCTAACATTAACACCCAGAATTTACAGGGTGCGTGGGTTCTCTAACATTAACACACAGTGTTTACAGGGTGTGTGGGATCTCTAACATTAACACACAGTGTGTACAGGGTGTGTGGGTTCTCTAACATTAACACACAGTGTTTACAGGCTGTTTGGGGTCTCTAACATTAACACACAATGTTTACTGTGTGTGTGAGCGCTCTAACATTAACACACAGTGTTTACAGAGTGTGCGGGTTCTCTAACATTAACACATACTGTTTACAGTGTGTGTGGGTTCTCTAACATTAACACGCAGTGATCACAGGGTGTGTGAACTCTCTAACATTAACACACAGTGTTTACAGTGTGTGTGTGTTCTCTAACATTAACACACTGGGTTAACAGGGTGTGTGGGTTCTCTAACATTAACACACAGTGTTTACAGGGTGTGTGGGTTCTCTAACATTAACACACAGTGGTAAAAGGGTGTTTGGGTCCTCTAACATTAACACACAGTGGTTACAGGGTGTGTGGGTTCTCTAACGTTAACACACAGTGTTTACAGGGTGTGTGGGTTCTCTAACATTAACACACAGTGTTTACAGGGTGTGTGGGTTCTCTAACATTAACACACAGTGTTTACCGGGTGTGTGGCTTCTCTAACATTAACACGCAGTTTTTACAGGGTGTGTGGGTTCTCTAACATTAACACAGTGTTAACAGGGTGTGTGGGTTCTCTAACATTAACACACAGTGTTTACAGGGTGTGTGGGTTCTCTAACATTAACACACAGTGTTTACAGGGTGTGTGGGTTCTCTAACATTAACACACAGTGTTTACAGGGTGTGTGGGTTCTCGAACATTAATACACAGTATGTAAAGGGTGTCTGTGTTCTCTAACATTAACACACAGTGTTTACAGGGTGTGTGAGCTCTCTAACATTAACACACAGTGTTTACATTGTGTGTGGGTTCTCTAACATTAACACAGTGTTTACAGGGTGTGTGAGCTCTCTAACATTAACACACAGTGTTTACAGGGTGTGGGTTCTCTAACATTAACACACAGTGTTTACAGGGTGTGTGGGTTCTCTAACATTAACACACAGTGTTTACAGGGTGTGTGGGTTCTCTAACATTAATACACAGTGTCTAAAGGGTGTGTGTGTTCTCTAACATTAACACAGTGTTTACAGGGTGTGTGGGTTCTCTAACATTAACACACAGTGTTTACAGGGTGTGTGGTATCTCAAACATTAACACCCAATGTTTACAGGGTGTGTGGGCTCTCTAACATTAACACACAGTGTTTACAGGGTGTGTGGGTTCTCTAACATTAACACACAGTGTTTACAGGGTGTGTGGGTTCTCTAACATTAACACACAGTGTTTACAGGGTGTGTGGGTTCTCTAACATTAACAAACAGTGTTTACAGTGTGTGTGGTTTCCCTAACATTAACGCACAGTGTTTACAGGGTGTGTGGGTTCTCTAACATTAACACACAGTGTTTACAGGGTGTGTGGGTTCTCTAACATTAACACGCAGTGATCACAGGGTGTGTGAACTCTCTAACATTAACACACTGGGTTAACAGGGTGTGTGGGTTCTCTAACATTGACACACAGTATTTACAAGGTTTGTGGGTTCTCTAACATGAACACACAGTGTTTACAGGGTGTGTGGTTTCTCTAACATTAACACACATTGTTTACAGGGTGTGTGGGATCTCTAATATTAACACACAGTGTGTACAGGGTGTGTGGGTTCTCTACCATTAACACACAGTGTTAACAGGGTGTGGGAGCTCTCTAACATTAACACACAGTGTTTACAGGGTGTGTGGGTTCTCTAACATTAACACACAGTGTTTACAGGGTGTGTGGATTCTCTAACATTAACACACAGTGTTTACAGGGTGTGTGGGTTCTCTAACATTAACACACAGTGTTTACAGGGTGTGTGGGATCTCTAAAATTAACACACAGTGCTTACAGGGTGTGTGGGCTCTCTAACATTAACAAACAGTGTTTACTGGGAGTGTGGTTCTCTAACATTAACACACAGTGGTTACAGGGTGTGTGAGCTCTCTAACATTAACACACAGTGTTTACAGGGTGTGGGAGCTCTCTAACATTAACACACAGTGTTTACAGGGTGTGTGGGTTCTCTAACATTAACACACAGTGTTTACAGGGTGTGTGGGTTCTCTAACATTAACACACAGTGCTTAAATTATGTGTGGGATCTCTAACATTAACACACAGTGTTTACAGGGTGTGTGGGTTCTCTAACATTAACACGCAGTGATCACAGGGTGTGTGAACTCTCTAACATTAACACACAGTGTTTAGAGGGTGTGTGGGTTCTCTAACATTAACACGCAGTGATCACAGGGTGTGTGAACTCTCTAACATTAACACACTGGGTTAACAGGGTGTGTGGGTTCTCTAACATTGACACACAGTATTTACAAGGTTTGTGGGTTCTCTAACATGAACACACAGTGTTTACAGGGTGTGTGGTTTCTCTAACATTAACACACATTGTTTACAGGGTAAAACAAAAACAGAATTACCTGGAAAAACTCAGCAGGTCTGGCAGCACCGGCGGAGAAGAAAAGAGTTGACGTTTCGAGTCCTCATGACCCTTCGACAGAACTTGAGTTCGAGTCCAGGAAAGAGCTGAAATATAAGCTGGTTTAAGGTGTGTGTGTGGGGGGCGGAGAGATAGAGAGACAGAGAGGTGGAGGGGGTTGGTGTGGTTGTAGCGACAAACAAGCAGTGATAGAAGCAGATCATCAAAAGATGTCAACAACAATAGTACAATAGAACACATAGGTGTTAAAGTTAAAGTTGGTGATATTATCTAAACGAATGTGCTAATTAAGAATGGATGGTAGGGCACTCAAGGTATAGCTCTAGTGGGTTTTTTTTTTTATTTTATATAATGGAAATAGGTGGGAAAAGGAAAATCTTTATAATTTATTGGGAAAAAAAAGAAGGGGGAAACAGAAAGGGGGTGGGGATGGGGGAGGGGACTCACGACCTAAAGTTGTTGAATTCAATATTTAGTCCGGAAGGCTGTAAAGTCCCTAGTCGGAAGATGAGGTGTTGTTCCTCCAGTTTGCGTTGGGCTTCACTGGAACAATGCAGCAAGCCAAGGACAGACATGTGGGCAAGAGAGCAGGGTGGAGTGTTAAAATGGCAAGCGACAGGGAGGTTTGGGTCATTCTTGCGGACAGACCGCAGGTGTTCTGCAAAGCGGTCGCCCAGTTTACGTTTGGTCTCTCCAATGTAGAGGAGACCACATTGGGAGCAACGAAAGCAGTAGACTAAGTTGGGGGAAATGCAAGTGAAATGCTGCTTCACTTGAAAGGAGTGTTTGGGTCCTTGGACGGTGAGGAGAGAGGAAGTGAAGGGGCAGGTGTTGCATCTTTTGCGTGGGCAAGGGGTTGTGCCATAGGAGGGGGTTGAGGAGTAGGGGGTGATGGAGGAGTGGACCAGGGTGTCCCGGAGGGAGCGATCCCTACGGAATGCCGATAAGGGGGGTGAAGGGAAGATGTGTTTGGTAGTGGCATCATGCTGGAGTTGGCGGAAATGGCGGAGGATGATCCTTTGAATGCGGAGGCTGGTGGGGTGATAAGTGAGGACAAGGGGGACCCTATCATGTTTCTGGGAGGGAGGAGAAGGAGTGAGGGCGGATGCGCGGGAGATGGGCCGGACACGGTTGAGGGCCCTGTCAACGACCGTGGGTGGAAAACCTCGGTTAAGGAAGAAGGAGGACATGTCAGAGGAACTGTTTTTGAATGTAGCATCATCGGAACAGATGCGACGGAGGCGAAGGAACTGAGAGAATGGGATGGAGTCCTTACAGGAAGTGGGGTGTGAGGAGCTGTAGTCGAGATAGCTGTGGGTGTCGGTGGGTTTGTAATGGATATTGGTGGACAGTCTATCACCAGAGATTGAGACAGAGAGGTCAAGGAAGGGAAGGGAAGTGTCAGAGATGGCAGGGTTTACAGGGTGTTTGGGATCTCTAACATTAACACACAGTGTGTACAGGGTGTGTGGGTTCTCTAACATTAACACACAGTGTTAACAGGGTGTGGGACCTCTCAAACATTAACACACAGTGTTTACAGGGTGTGTGGGTTCTCTAACATTAACACACAGTGTTTACAGGGTGTGTGGATTCTCTAACATTAACACACAGTGTTTACAGGGTGTGTGGGTTCTCTAACATTAACACACAGTGTTTACAGGGTGTGTGGGATCTCTAACATTAACACACAGTGTTTACAGGGTGTGTGGGTTCTCTAACATTAACACACAGTGTTTACAGGGTGTGTGGGTTCTCTAACATTAACACACAGTGTTTACAGGGTGTGTGGGTTCTCTAACATTAACACACAGTGTTTACAGGGTGTGTGGGTTCTCTAACATTAACACACAGTGTTTACAGGGTGTGTGGGTTCTCTAACATTAACACACAGTGTTTACAGGGTGTGTGGGTTCTCTAACATTAACACACAGTGTTTACAGGGTGTGTGGGTTCTCTAACATTAACACAGTGTTTACAGGGTGTGTGTGTTCTCTAACATTAACACACAGTGTTTACAGGGTGTGTGGGTTCTCTAACATTAACACACAGTGTTTACAGGGTGTGTGGGATCTCTAACATTAACACACAGTGTTTACAGGGTGTGTGGCTTCTCTAACATTAACACGCAGTGTTTACAGGGTGTGTGGGTTCTCTAAAATTAACACACAGTGTTAACAGGGTGTTTGGGTACTCTAACATTAACACAGTGTTAACAGGGTGTGTGGGTTCTCTAACATTAACACACAGTGTTTGCAGGGTGTGTGGGTTCTCTAACATTAACACACAGTGTTTACAGGGTGTGTGGGTTCTCGAACATTAATACACAGTATTTAAAGGGTGTGTGTGTTCTCTAACATTAACACAGTGTTTACAGGGTGTGTCGGTTCTCTAACATTAGCACACAGTGTTTACAGGGTGTGTGGGTTCTCTAACATTAACACGCAGTGATCACAGGGTGTGTGAACTCTCTAACATTAACACACTGGGTTAACAGGGTGTGTGGGTTCTCTAACATTGACACACAGTATTTACAGGGTGTGTGGGATCTCTAACATTAACAAACAGTGTTTACAGTGTGTGTGGTTTCCCTAACATTAACGCACAGTGTTTACAGGGTGTGTGGGTTCTCTAACATTAACACGCAGTGATCACAGGGTGTGTGAACTCTCTAACATTAACACACTGGGTTAACAGGGTGTGTGGGTTCTCTAACATTGACACACAGTATTTACAGGGTTTGTGGGTTCTCTAACATTAACACACAGTGTTTACAGGGTGTGTGGTTTCTCTAACATTAACACACATTGTTTACAGGGTGTGTGGGATCTCTAACATTAACACACAGTGTTTACAGGGTGTGTGGGCTCTCTAACATTAACACACAGTGTTTACAGGGTGTGTGGGTTTTCTAACATTAACACATAGTGTTTACATGGTGTGTGGGTTCTCTAACATTAACACACAGTGTTTACAGGGTGTGGGAGCTCTCTAACATTAACACACAGTGTTTACAGGGTGTGTGGGTTCTCTAACATTAACACACAGTGTTTACAGGTTGTGTGGATTCACTAACATTAACACACAGTTTTTACAGGGTGTGTGGGTTCTCTAACATTAACACACAGTGTTTACAGGGTGTGTGGGTTCTCTAACATTAACACACAGTGTTTACAGGGTGTCTGGGTTCTCTAACATTAACACACAGTGTTTAAAGGGTGTGTGGGTTCTCTAACATTAACACACAGTGTTTACAGGGTGTGTGGGTTCTCTAACATTAGCACACAGTGTTTGTGTGTGGGTTCTCTAACATTAACACACAGTGTTTAGAGGGTGTGTGGGTTCTCTAACATTAACACACTGGGTTAACAGGGTGTGTGGGTTCTCTAACATTAACACACAGTGTTTACAGGGTGTGTGGTTTCTCTAACATTAGCACCCAGTGTTTACAGGGTGTGTGGGCTCTCTATCATTAACACCCAGAGTTTACAGGGTGTGTGGGTTCTCTAACATTAACACACAGTGTTTACAGGGTGTGTGGGATCTCTAACATTAACACACAGTGTGTACAGGGTGTGTGGGTTCTCTAACATTAACACACAGTGTTTACAGGCTGTTTGGGGTCTCTAACATTAACACACAATGTTTACTGGGTGTGTGAGCGCTCTAACATTAACACACAGTGTTTACAGAGTGTGCGGGTTCTCTAACATTAACACATACTGTTTACAGTGTGTGTGGGTTCTCTAACATTAACACGCAGTGATCACAGGGTGTGTGAACTCTCTAACATTAACACACAGTGTTTACAGTGTGTGTGTGTTCTCTAACATTAACACACTGGGTTAACAGGGTGTGTGGGTTCTCTAACATTAACACACAGTGTTTACAGGGTGTGTGGGTTCTCTAACATTAACACACAGTGTTAACAGGGTGTTTGGGTTCTCTAACATTAACACACAGTGTTAACAGGGTGTGTGGGTTCTCTAACGTTAACACACACTGTTTACAGGGTGGAGGTGTTCTCTAACATTAACACACAGTGTTTACAGGGTGTGTGGGTTCTCTAACATTAACACACAGTGTTTACCGGGTGTGTGGCTTCTCTAACATTAACACGCAGTTTTTACAGGGTGTGTGAGCTCTCTGACATTAACACAGTGTTCACTGGGTGTGTGGGTTCTCTAACATTAACACACAGTGTTTACAGTGTGTGTGGGTTCTCTAATATTAACACACAGTGTTTACAGTGTGTGTGGG
Source organism: Carcharodon carcharias (assembly GCF_017639515.1). Lineage (NCBI taxonomy): Eukaryota > Metazoa > Chordata > Chondrichthyes > Lamniformes > Lamnidae > Carcharodon > Carcharodon carcharias. The sequence goes on from NW_024470677.1 coordinate 533,188, forward strand.
TTCTCTAACATTAACACACAGTGTTTACAGGGTGTGTGGGTTCTCGAACATTAATACACAGTATGTAAAGGGTGTCTGTGTTCTCTAACATTAACATAGTGTTTACAGGGTGTGTGAGCTCACTATCATTAACACACAGTGTTTACAGGGTGTGTGGGTTCCATAACATTAACACAGTGTTTACAGGGTGTGTGAGCTCTATAACATTAACACACAGTGTTTACAGGGTTTGTGGGTTCTCTATCATTAACACACAGTGTTTACCGGGTGTGTGGGTTCTCTAACATTAACACACAGTGTTTACAGGGTGTGTGGGTTCTCTAACATTAATACACAGTGTCTAAAGGGTGTGTGTGTTCTCTAACATTAACACAGTGTTTACAGGGAGTGTGGGTCCTCTAACATTAGCACACAGTGTTTACAGGGTGTGTGGGTTCTCTAACATTAACACACAGTGTTTACAGGGTGTGTGGGTTCTCTAACATTAACAAACAGTGTTTACAGTGTGTGTGGTTTCCCAAACATTAACGCACAGAGTTTACAGGGTGTGTGGGTTCTCTAACATTAACACACAGTGTTTACCGGGTGTGTGGGTTCTCTAACATTAACACACAGTGTTTACAGGGTGTGTGGGTTCTCTAACATTAATACACAGTGTGTAAAGGGTGTGTGGGTTATCTAACATTAACACAGTGTTTACAGGGAGTGTGGGTTCTCTAACATTAACACACAGTGTTTACAGGGTGTGTGGGTTCTCAAACATTAACACCCAATGTTTACAGGGTGTGTGGGCTCTCTAACATTAACACACAGTGTTTACAGGGTGTGTGGGTTCTCTAACATTAACACACAGTGTTTACAGGGTGTGTGGGTTCTCTAACGTTAACACCTAGTGCTTACAGGGTGTGTGGGTTCTCTAACATTAACAAACAGTGTTTACAGTGTGTGTGGTTTCCCTAACATTAACGCACAGTGTTTACAGGGTGTGTGGGTTCTCTAACATTAACACACAGTGTTTACAGGGTGTGTGGGTTCTCTAACATTAACACGCAGTGATCACAGGGTGTGTGAACTCTCTAACATTAACACACAGTGTTTACAGGGTGTGTGGGTTCTCTAACATTGACACACAGTATTTACAAGGTTTGTGGGTTCTCTAACATGAACACACAGTGTTTACAGGGTGTGTGGTTTCTCTAACATTAACACACATTGTTTACAGGGTGTGTGGGATCTCTAATATTAACACACAGTGTGTACAGGGTGTGTGGGTTCTCTACCATTAACACACAGTGTTAACAGGGTGTGGGAGCTCTCTAACATTAACACACAGTGTTTACAGGGTGTGTGGGTTTTCTAACATTAACACACAGTGTTTACAGGGTGTGTGGATTCTCTAACATTAACACACAGTGTTTACAGGGTGTGTGGGTTCTCTAACATTAACACACAGTGTTTACAGGGTGTGTGGGATCTCTAAAATTAACACACAGTGCTTACAGGGTGTGTGGGCTCTCTAACATTAACAAACAGTGTTTACTGGGAGTGTGGTTCTCTAACATTAACACACAGTGGTTACAGGTTGTGTGAGCTCTCTAACATTAACACACAGTGTTTACAGGGTGTGGGAGCTCTCTAACATTAACACACAGTGTTTACAGGGTGTGTGGGTTCTCTAACATTAACACACAGTGTTTACAGGGTGTGTGGGTTCTCTAACATTAACACACAGTGTTTACATGGTGTGTGGGATCTCTAACATTAACACACAGTGTTTACAGGGTGTGTGGGTTCTCTAACATTAACACGCAGTGATCACAGGGTGTGTGAACTCTCTAACATTAACACACAGTGTTTAGAGGGTGTGTGGGTTCTCTAACATTAACACGCAGTGATCACAGGGTGTGTGAACTCTCTAACATTAACACACTGGGTTAACAGGGTGTGTGGGTTCTCTAACATTGACACACAGTATTTACAAGGTTTGTGGGTTCTCTAACATGAACACACAGTGTTTACAGGGTGTGTGGTTTCTCTAACATTAACACACATTGTTTACAGGGTAAAACAAAAACAGAATTACCTGGAAAAACTCAGCAGGTCTGGCAGCACCGGCGGAGAAGAAAAGAGTTGACGTTTCGAGTCCTCATGACCCTTCGACAGAACTTGAGTTCGAGTCCAGGAAAGAGCTGAAATATAAGCTGGTTTAAGGTGTGTGTGTGGGGGGCGGAGAGATAGAGAGACAGAGAGGTGGAGGGGGTTGGTGTGGTTGTAGCGACAAACAAGCAGTGATAGAAGCAGATCATCAAAAGATGTCAACAACAATAGTACAATAGAACACATAGGTGTTAAAGTTAAAGTTGGTGATATTATCTAAACGAATGTGCTAATTAAGAATGGATGGTAGGGCACTCAAGGTATAGCTCTAGTGGGTTTTTTTTTTTATTTTATATAATGGAAATAGGTGGGAAAAGGAAAATCTTTATAATTTATTGGGAAAAAAAAGAAGGGGGAAACAGAAAGGGGGTGGGGATGGGGGAGGGGACTCACGACCTAAAGTTGTTGAATTCAATATTTAGTCCGGAAGGCTGTAAAGTCCCTAGTCGGAAGATGAGGTGTTGTTCCTCCAGTTTGCGTTGGGCTTCACTGGAACAATGCAGCAAGCCAAGGACAGACATGTGGGCAAGAGAGCAGGGTGGAGTGTTAAAATGGCAAGCGACAGGGAGGTTTGGGTCATTCTTGCGGACAGACCGCAGGTGTTCTGCAAAGCGGTCGCCCAGTTTACGTTTGGTCTCTCCAATGTAGAGGAGACCACATTGGGAGCAACGAATGCAGTAGACTAAGTTGGGGGAAATGCAAGTGAAATGCTGCTTCACTTGAAAGGAGTGTTTGGGTCCTTGGACGGTGAGGAGAGAGGAAGTGAAGGGGCAGGTGTTGCATCTTTTGCGTGGGCAAGGGGTTGTGCCATAGGAGGGGGTTGAGGAGTAGGGGGTGATGGAGGAGTGGACCAGGGTGTCCCGGAGGGAGCGATCCCTACGGAATGCCGATAAGGGGGGTGAAGGGAAGATGTGTTTGGTAGTGGCATCATGCTGGAGTTGGCGGAAATGGCGGAGGATGATCCTTTGAATGCGGAGGCTGGTGGGGTGATAAGTGAGGACAAGGGGGACCCTATCATGTTTCTGGGAGGGAGGAGAAGGAGTGAGGGCGGATGCGCGGGAGATGGGCCGGACACGGTTGAGGGCCCTGTCAACGACCGTGGGTGGAAAACCTCGGTTAAGGAAGAAGGAGGACATGTCAGAGGAACTGTTTTTGAATGTAGCATCATCGGAACAGATGCGACGGAGGCGAAGGAACTGAGAGAATGGGATGGAGTCCTTACAGGAAGTGGGGTGTGAGGAGTTGTAGTCGAGATAGCTGTGGGTGTCGGTGGGTTTGTAATGGATATTGGTGGACAGTCTATCACCAGAGATTGAGACAGAGAGGTCAAGGAAGGGAAGGGAAGTGTCAGAGATGGCAGGGTTTACAGGGTGTTTGGGATCTCTAACATTAACACACAGTGTGTACAGGGTGTGTGGGTTCTCTAACATTAACACACAGTGTTAACAGGGTGTGGGACCTCTCAAACATTAACACACAGTGTTTACAGGGTGTGTGGGTTCTCTAACATTAACACACAGTGTTTACAGGGTGTGTGGATTCTCTAACATTAACACACAGTGTTTACAGGGTGTGTGGGTTCTCTAACATTAACACACAGTGTTTACAGAGTGTGTGGGATCTCTAAAATTAACACACAGTGCTTACAGGGTGTGTGGGCTCTCTAACATTAACAAACAGTGTTTACTGGGAGTGTGGGTTCTCTAACATTAAAACCCAGTGTTTACAGGGTGTGTGGGTTCTCTAACATTAACACGCAGTGTTTACAGGGTGTGTGGTGTCTCTAACATTAACACATACTGTTTACAGTGTGTGTGGGTTCTCTAACATTAACACTGTGTTTGCAGAATGTGTGGGTTCTCTAACATTAGCACCCAGAGTTTACAGGGTGTGTGGGATCTCTAACATTAACACAGTATTTACAGGGTGTGTGTGTTCTCTAACATTAACACACAGTGTTTACAGGGTGCATGGGTTCTCTAACATTAACACACAGTTTTTACAGGGAGTGTGGGAACTCTAACATTAACACACAGTGTTTACAGGGTGTGTGGCTTCTCTAACATTAACACGCAGTGTTTACAGGGTGTGTGGGTTCTCTAAAATTAACACACAGTGTTAACAGGGTGTTTGGGTACTCTAACATTAACACAGTGTTAACAGGGTGTGTGGGTTCTCTAACATTAACACACAGTGTTTGCAGGGTGTGTGGGTTCTCTAACATTAACACACAGTGTTTACAGGCTGTTTGGGGTCTCTAACATTAACACACAATGTTTACTGTGTGTGTGAGCGCTCTAACATTAACACACAGTGTTTACAGAGTGTGCGGGTTCTCTAACATTAACACATACTGTTTACAGTGTGTGTGGGTTCTCTAACATTAACACGCAGTGATCACAGGGTGTGTGAACTCTCTAACATTAACACACAGTGTTTACAGTGTGTGTGTGTTCTCTAACATTAACACACTGGGTTAACAGGGTGTGTGGGTTCTCTAACATTAACACACAGTGTTTACAGGGTGTGTGGTTTCTCTAACATTAACACACAGTGTTTACAGGGTGTGTGGTTTCTCTAACATTAACACACAGTGTTTACATGGTGTGTGCATTCTCTAACATTAACACACGGTGTTTACAGTGTGTGGGAGCTCTCTAACATTAACACACAGTGTTTACAGGGTGTGTGGGTTCTCTAACATTAACACACAGTGTTTACAGGGTGTGTGGATTCTCTAACATTAACGCACAGTGTTCACAGGGTGTGTGGGTTCTCTAACATTAACACACAGTGTTTACAAGGTGTGTGGATTCTCTAACATTAACACACAGTGTTTACAGTGTGTGTGGGTTCTCTAACATTAACACACATTGTTTACAGGGTGTGCGGGATCTCAAACATTAGCACCCAGTGTTTACAGGGTGTGTGGGCTCTCTAACATTAACACACAGTGTTTACAGTGTGTGTGGGTTCTCTAACATTAATACACAGTGTCTAAAGTGTGTGTGTGTTCTCTAACATTAACACAGTGTTTACAGTGTGTGTGTGTTCTCTAACATTAACACAGTGTTTACAGGGTGTGTGGGTTCTCTAACATTAACACACAGTGTTTACAGTGTGTGTGGGTTCTCTAACATTAATACACAGTGTCTAAAGTGTGTGTGTGTTCTCTAACATTAACACAGTGTTTACAGTGTGTGTGAGTTCTCTAACATTAAGACAGTGTTTACAGGGTGTGTGGGTTCTCTAACATTAACACACAGTGTTTACAGGGTGTGTGGGTTCTCTAACATTAATACACAGTGTCTAAAGTGTGTGTGTGTTCTCTAACATTTACACAGTGTTTACAAGGTGTGTGGGTTCTCTAACATTAACACACAGTGTTTAGAGGGTGTGTGGGTGCTCTAACATTAACACGCAGTGACCACTGGGTGTGTGAACTCTCTAACATTAACACACTGTGTTAACAGGGTGTGTGGGTTTTCTAACATTAACACACAGTGTTTACAGGGTGTGTGGATTCTCTAACATTAACACACAGTGTTTACAGGGTGTGTGGTTTCTCTAACATTAACACACATTGTTTACAGTGTGTGTGGGTTCTCTAACATTAACACACAGTGTTTACAGGGTGTGGGTTTTCTAACATTAACACACAGTGTTTACATGGTGTGTGGGTTCTCTAACATTAACACACAGTGTTTACAGGGTGTGGGAGCTCTCTAACATTAACACACAGTGTTTACAGGGTGTGTGGGTTCTCTAACATTAACACACAGTGTTTACAGGCTGTGTGGATTCTCTAACATTAACACACAGTGTTTACAGGGTGTGTGGGTTCTCTAACATTAACACACAGTGTTTACAGGGTGTGTGGGTTCTCTAACATTAACACACAGTGTTTACAGTGTGTGTGGGTTTTCGAACATTAACACACAGTGTTTATAGGGTGTGTGGTTTCTCTAACATTAACACACAGTGTTTACAGGGTGTGGGAGCTCTCTAACATTAACACACAGTGTTTACAGGGTGTGTGGGTTCTCTAACATTAACACGCAGTGATCACAGGGTGTGTGAACTCTCTAACATTAACACACAGTGTTTAGAGGGTGTGTGGGTTCTCTAACATTAACACGCAGTGATCACAGGGTGTGTGAACTCTCTAACATTAACACACTGGGTTAACAGGGTGTGTGGGTTCTCTAACATTGACACACAGTATTTACAAGGTTTGTGGGTTCTCTAACATGAACACACAGTGTTTACAGGGTGTGTGGTTTCTCTAACATTAACACACATTGTTTACAGGGTAAAACAAAAACAGAATTACCTGGAAAAACTCAGCAGGTCTGGCAGCACCGGCGGAGAAGAAAAGAGTTGACGTTTCGAGTCCTCATGACCCTTCGACAGAACTTGAGTTCGAGTCCAGGAAAGAGCTGAAATATAAGCTGGTTTAAGGTGTGTGTGTGGGGGGCGGAGAGATAGAGAGACAGAGAGGTGGAGGGGGTTGGTGTGGTTGTAGCGACAAACAAGCAGTGATAGAAGCAGATCATCAAAAGATGTCAACAACAATAGTACAATAGAACACATAGGTGTTAAAGTTAAAGTTGGTGATATTATCTAAACGAATGTGCTAATTAAGAATGGATGGTAGGGCACTCAAGGTATAGCTCTAGTGGGTTTTTTTTTTTATTTTATATAATGGAAATAGGTGGGAAAAGGAAAATCTTTATAATTTATTGGGAAAAAAAAGAAGGGGGAAACAGAAAGGGGGTGGGGATGGGGGAGGGGACTCACGACCTAAAGTTGTTGAATTCAATATTTAGTCCGGAAGGCTGTAAAGTCCCTAGTCGGAAGATGAGGTGTTGTTCCTCCAGTTTGCGTTGGGCTTCACTGGAACAATGCAGCAAGCCAAGGACAGACATGTGGGCAAGAGAGCAGGGTGGAGTGTTAAAATGGCAAGCGACAGGGAGGTTTGGGTCATTCTTGCGGACAGACCGCAGGTGTTCTGCAAAGCGGTCGCCCAGTTTACGTTTGGTCTCTCCAATGTAGAGGAGACCACATTGGGAGCAACGAATGCAGTAGACTAAGTTGGGGGAAATGCAAGTGAAATGCTGCTTCACTTGAAAGGAGTGTTTGGGTCCTTGGACGGTGAGGAGAGAGGAAGTGAAGGGGCAGGTGTTGCATCTTTTGCGTGGGCAAGGGGTTGTGCCATAGGAGGGGGTTGAGGAGTAGGGGGTGATGGAGGAGTGGACCAGGGTGTCCCGGAGGGAGCGATCCCTACGGAATGCCGATAAGGGGGGTGAAGGGAAGATGTGTTTGGTAGTGGCATCATGCTGGAGTTGGCGGAAATGGCGGAGGATGATCCTTTGAATGCGGAGGCTGGTGGGGTGATAAGTGAGGACAAGGGGGACCCTATCATGTTTCTGGGAGGGAGGAGAAGGAGTGAGGGCGGATGCGCGGGAGATGGGCCGGACACGGTTGAGGGCCCTGTCAACGACCGTGGGTGGAAAACCTCGGTTAAGGAAGAAGGAGGACATGTCAGAGGAACTGTTTTTGAATGTAGCATCATCGGAACAGATGCGACGGAGGCGAAGGAACTGAGAGAATGGGATGGAGTCCTTACAGGAAGTGGGGTGTGAGGAGTTGTAGTCGAGATAGCTGTGGGTGTCGGTGGGTTTGTAATGGATATTGGTGGACAGTCTATCACCAGAGATTGAGACAGAGAGGTCAAGGAAGGGAAGGGAAGTGTCAGAGATGGCAGGGTTTACAGGGTGTTTGGGATCTCTAACATTAACACACAGTGTGTACAGGGTGTGTGGGTTCTCTAACATTAACACACAGTGTTAACAGGGTGTGGGACCTCTCAAACATTAACACACAGTGTTTACAGGGTGTGTGGGTTCTCTAACATTAACACACAGTGTTTACAGGGTGTGTGGATTCTCTAACATTAACACACAGTGTTTACAGGGTGTGTGGGTTCTCTAACATTAACACACAGTGTTTACAGGGTGTGTGGGATCTCTAAAATTAACACACAGTGCTTACAGGGTGTGTGGGCTCTCTAACATTAACAAACAGTGTTTACTGGGAGTGTGGGTTCTCTAACATTAAAACCCAGTGTTTACAGGGTGTGTGGGTTCTCTAACATTAACACGCAGTGTTTACAGGGTGTGTGGTGTCTCTAACATTAACACACAGTGTTTACAGGGTGTGTGGGTTCTCTAACATTAACACACAGTGTTTACAGGGTGTGTGGGTTCTCTAACATTAACACACAGTGTTTACAGGGTGTGTGGGTTCTCTAACATTAACACACAGTGTTTACAGGGTGTGTGGGTTCTCTAACATTAACACACAGTGTTTACAGGGTGTGTGGGTTCTCTAACATTAACACACAGTGTTTACAGGGTGTGTGGGTTCTCTAACATTAACACACAGTGTTTACAGGGTGTGTGGGTTCTCTAACATTAACACACAGTGTTTACAGGGTGTGTGGGTTCTCTAACATTAACACACAGTGTTTACAGGGTGTGTGGGTTCTCTAACATTAACACACAGTGTTTACAGGGTGTGTGGGTTCTCTAACATTAACACACAGTGTTTACAGGGTGTGTGGGTTCTCTAACATTAACACACAGTGTTTACAGGGTGTGTGGGTTCTCTAACATTAACACACAGTGTTTACAGGGTGTGTGGGTTCTCTAACATTAACACACAGTGTTTACAGGGTGTGTGGGTTCTCTAACATTAACACACAGTGTTTACAGGGTGTGTGGGTTCTCTAACATTAACACACAGTGTTTACAGGGTGTGTGGGTTCTCTAACATTAACACACAGTGTTTACAGGGTGTGTGGGTTCTCTAACATTAACACACAGTGTTTACAGGGTGTGTGGGTTCTCTAACATTAACACACAGTGTTTACAGGGTGTGTGGGTTCTCTAACATTAACACACAGTGTTTACAGGGTGTGTGGGTTCTCTAACATTAACACACAGTGTTTACAGGGTGTGTGGGTTCTCTAACATTAACACACAGTGTTTACAGGGTGTGTGGGTTCTCTAACATTAACACACAGTGTTTACAGGGTGTGTGGGTTCTCTAACATTAACACACAGTGTTTACAGGGTGTGTGGGTTCTCTAACATTAACACACAGTGTTTACAGGGTGTGTGGGTTCTCTAACATTAACACACAGTGTTTACAGGGTGTGTGTGTTCTCTAACATTAACACACAGTGTTTACAGGGTGTGTGGGTTCTCTAACATTAACACACAGTGTTTACAGGGTGTGTGGGTTCTCTAACATTAACACAGTGTTTACAGGGTGTGTGGGTTCTCTAACATTAACACACAGTGTTTACAGGGTGTGTGGGATCTCTAACATTAACACACAGTGTTTACAGGGTGTGTGGGTTCTCTAACATTAACACACAGTGTTTACAGGGTGTGTGGGTTCTCTAACATTAACACACAGTGTTTACAGGGTGTGTGGGTTCTCTAACATTAACACACAGTGTTTACAGGGTGTGTGGGTTCTCTAACATTAACACACAGTGTTTACAGGGTGTGTGGGTTCTCTAACATTAACACACAGTGTTTACAGGGTGTGTGGGTTCTCTAACATTAACACAGTGTTTACAGGGTGTGTGGGTTCTCTAACATTAACACACAGTGTTTACAGGGTGTGTGGGTTCTCTAACATTAACACACAGTGTTTACAGGCTGTTTGGGGTCTCTAACATTAACACACAATGTTTACTGTGTGTGTGAGCTCTCTAACATTAACACACAGTGTTTACAGGGTGTGCGGGTTCTCTAACATTAACACATACTGTTTACAGTGTGTGTGGGTTCTCTAACATTAACACGCAGTGATCACAGGGTGTGTGAACTCTCTAACATTAACACACAGTGTTTACAGTGTGTGTGTGTTCTCTAACATTAACACACTGGGTTAACAGGGTGAGTGGGTTCTCTAACATTAACACACAGTGTTTACAGGGTGTGTGGTTTCTCTAACATTAACACACAGTGTTTACAGGGTGTGTGGGATCTCTAACATTAACACACAGTGTTTACATGGTGTGAGATCTCTCTAACATTAACACACGGTGTTTACAGGCTTGTGGGAGCTCTCTAACATTAACACACAGTGTTTACAGGGTGTGTGGGTTCTCTAACATTAACACACAGTGTTTACAGGGTGTGTGGATTCTCTAACATTAACACACAGTGTTCACAGGGTGTGTGGGTTCTCTAACATTAACACACAGTGTTTACAGCGTGTGTGGATTCTCTAACATTAACACACAGTGTTTACAGTGTGTGTGGGTTCTCTAACATTAACACACAGTGTTTACAGGGTGTGTGGGATCTCTAACATTAACACACAGTGTTTACAGGGTGTGTGGGTTCTCTAACATTAACACACAGTGTTTACAGTGTGTGTGGGTTCTCTAACATTAACACACAGTGTTTACAGGGTGTGTGTGTTCTCTAACATTAACACAGTGTTTACAGGGTGTGTGTGTTCTCTAACATTAACACACAGTGTTTACAGGGTGTGTGGGTTCTCTAACATTAACACACAGTGTTTACAGGGTGTGTGGGTTCTCTAACATTAACACACAGTGTTAAAGGGTGTGTGTGTTCTCTAACATTAACACACAGTGTTTACAGTGTGTGTGGGTTCTCTAACATTAACACACAGTGTTTACAGGGTGTGTGGGTTCTCTAACATTAACACACAGTGTTTACAGGGTGTGTGGGTTCTCTAACATTAACACACAGTGTTTACAGGGTGTGTGGGTTCTCTAACATTAACACAGTGTTTACAGGGTGTGTGGGTTCTCTAACATTAACACACAGTGTTTACAGGGTGTGTGGGTTCTCTAACATTAACACACAGTGTTTACAGGGTGTGTGGGTTCTCTAACATTAACACACAGTGTTTACAGGGTGTGTGGGTTCTCTAACATTAACACACAGTGTTTACAGGGTGTGTGGGTTCTCTAACATTAACACACAGTGTTTACAGGGTGTGTGGTTCTCTAACATTAACACACAGTGTTTACAGGGTGTGTGGGTTCTCTAACATTAACACACAGTGTTTACAGGGTGTGTGGGTTCTCTAACATTAACACACAGTGTTTACAGGGTGTGTGGGTTCTCTAACATTAACACACAGTGTTTACAGGGTGTGGGGATCTCTAACATTAACACACAGTGTTTACAGGGTGTGTGGGTTCTCTAACATTAACACACAGTGTTTACAGGGTGTGTGGATTCTCTAACATTAACACACAGTGTTTACAGGGTGTGTGGGTTCTCTAACATTAACACACAGTGTTTACAGGGTGTGTGGGTTCTCTAACATTAACACACAGTGTTTACAGGGTGTGTGGGTTCTCTAACATTAACACACAGTGTTTACAGGGTGTGTGGGTTCTCTAACATTAACACACAGTGTTTACAGGGTGTGGGAGCTCTCTAACATTAACACACAGTGTTTACAGGGTGTGTGGGTTCTCTAACATTAACACAGTGTTTACAGGGTGTGTGGGTTCTCTAACATTAACACAGTGTTTACAGGGTGTGTGGGTTCTCTAACATTAACACACAGTGTTTACAGGGTGTGTGGGTTCTCTAACATTAACACACAGTGTTTACAGGGTGTGTGGGTTCTCTAACATTAACACACAGTGTTTAAAGGGTGTGTGGGTTCTCTAACATTAACACAGTGTTTACAGGGTGTGAGGGTTCTCTAACATTAGCACACAGTGTTTGTGTGTGGGTTCTCTAACATTAACACACAGTGTTTACAGGGTGTGTGGGTTCTCTAACATTAACACACAGTGTTAACAGGGTGTGTGGGTTCTCTAACATTAACACACAGTGTTTACAGGGTGTGGGAGCTCTCTAACATTAACACACAGTGTTTACAGGGTGTGTGGGTTCTCTAACATTAACACACAGTGTTTACAGGGTGTGTGGGTTCTCTAACATTAACACACAGTGTTTACATGGTGTGTGGGATCTCTAACATTAACACACAGTGTTTACAGGGTGTGTGGGTTCTCTAACATTAACACGCAGTGATCACAGGGTGTGTGAACTCTCTAACATTAACACACAGTGTTTAGAGGGTGTGTGGGTTCTCTAACATTAACACGCAGTGATCACAGGGTGTGTGAACTCTCTAACATTAACACACTGGGTTAACAGGGTGTGTGGGTTCTCTAACATTGACACACAGTATTTACAAGGTTTGTGGGTTCTCTAACATGAACACACAGTGTTTACAGGGTGTGTGGTTTCTCTAACATTAACACACATTGTTTACAGGGTAAAACAAAAACAGAATTACCTGGAAAAACTCAGCAGGTCTGGCAGCACCGGCGGAGAAGAAAAGAGTTGACGTTTCGAGTCCTCATGACCCTTCGACAGAACTTGAGTTCGAGTCCAGGAAAGAGCTGAAATATAAGCTGGTTTAAGGTGTGTGTGTGGGGGGCGGAGAGATAGAGAGACAGAGAGGTGGAGGGGGTTGGTGTGGTTGTAGCGACAAACAAGCAGTGATAGAAGCAGATCATCAAAAGATGTCAACAACAATAGTACAATAGAACACATAGGTGTTAAAGTTAAAGTTGGTGATATTATCTAAACGAATGTGCTAATTAAGAATGGATGGTAGGGCACTCAAGGTATAGCTCTAGTGGGTTTTTTTTTTATTTTATATAATGGAAATAGGTGGGAAAAGGAAAATCTTTATAATTTATTGGGAAAAAAAAGAAGGGGGAAACAGAAAGGGGGTGGGGATGGGGGAGGGGACTCACGACCTAAAGTTGTTGAATTCAATATTTAGTCCGGAAGGCTGTAAAGTCCCTAGTCGGAAGATGAGGTGTTGTTCCTCCAGTTTGCGTTGGGCTTCACTGGAACAATGCAGCAAGCCAAGGACAGACATGTGGGCAAGAGAGCAGGGTGGAGTGTTAAAATGGCAAGCGACAGGGAGGTTTGGGTCATTCTTGCGGACAGACCGCAGGTGTTCTGCAAAGCGGTCGCCCAGTTTACGTTTGGTCTCTCCAATGTAGAGGAGACCACATTGGGAGCAACGAATGCAGTAGACTAAGTTGGGGGAAATGCAAGTGAAATGCTGCTTCACTTGAAAGGAGTGTTTGGGTCCTTGGACGGTGAGGAGAGAGGAAGTGAAGGGGCAGGTGTTGCATCTTTTGCGTGGGCAAGGGGTTGTGCCATAGGAGGGGGTTGAGGAGTAGGGGGTGATGGAGGAGTGGACCAGGGTGTCCCGGAGGGAGCGATCCCTACGGAATGCCGATAAGGGGGGTGAAGGGAAGATGTGTTTGGTAGTGGCATCATGCTGGAGTTGGCGGAAATGGCGGAGGATGATCCTTTGAATGCGGAGGCTGGTGGGGTGATAAGTGAGGACAAGGGGGACCCTATCATGTTTCTGGGAGGGAGGAGAAGGAGTGAGGGCGGATGCGCGGGAGATGGGCCGGACACGGTTGAGGGCCCTGTCAACGACCGTGGGTGGAAAACCTCGGTTAAGGAAGAAGGAGGACATGTCAGAGGAACTGTTTTTGAATGTAGCATCATCGGAACAGATGCGACGGAGGCGAAGGAACTGAGAGAATGGGATGGAGTCCTTACAGGAAGTGGGGTGTGAGGAGTTGTAGTCGAGATAGCTGTGGGTGTCGGTGGGTTTGTAATGGATATTGGTGGACAGTCTATCACCAGAGATTGAGACAGAGAGGTCAAGGAAGGGAAGGGAAGTGTCAGAGATGGCAGTGTTTACAGGGAGTGTGGGATCTCTAACATTAACACACAGTGTGTAAAGGGTGTAAGGGTTCTCTAACATTAACACACAGTGTTTACAGGGTGTGGGAGCTGTCTAACATTAACACACAGTGTTTACAGGGTGTGTGGGTTCTCTAACATTAACACACAGTGTTTACAGGGTGTGTGGATTCTCTAACATTAACACACAGTGTTTACAGGGTGTGTGGGTTCTCTAACATTAACACACAGTGTTTACAGAGTGTGTGGGATCTCTAAAATTAACACACAGTGCTTACAGGGTGTGTGGGCTCTCTAACATTAACAAACAGTGTTTACTGGGAGTGTGGGTTCTCTAACATTAACACCCAGTGTTTACAGGGTGTGTGGGTTCTCTAACATTAACACGCAGTGTTTACAGGGTGTGTGGTGTCTCTAACATTAACACATACTGTTTACAGTGTGTGTGGGTTCTCTAACATTAACACTGTGTTTGCAGAATGTGTGGGTTCTCTAACATTAACACCCAGTGTTTACAGGGTGTGTGGGATCTCTAACATTAACACAGTGTTTACAGGGTGTGTGTGTTCTCTAACATTAACACACAGTGTTTACAGGGTGCATGGGTTCTCTAACATTAACACACAGTTTTTACAGGGAGTGTGGGAACTCTAACATTAACACACAGTGTTTACAGGGTGTGTGGCTTCTCTAACATTAACACGCAGTGTTTACAGGGTGTGTGGGTTCTCTAACATTAACACACAGTGCTAAAAGGGTGTTTGGGTTCTCTAACATTAACACAGTGTTAACAGGGTGTGTGGGTTCTCTAACATTAACACACAGTGTTTGCAGGGTGTGTGGGTTCTCTAACATTAACACACAGTGTTTACAGGGTGTGTGGGTTCTCGAACATTAATACACAGTGTCTAAAGGGTGTGTGTGTTCTCTAACATTAACACAGTGTTTACAGGGTGTGTCGGTTCTCTAACATTAGCACACAGTGTTTACAGGGTGTGTGGGTTCTCTAACATTAACACGCAGTGATCACAGGGTGTGTGAACTCTCTAACATTAACACACTGGGTTAACAGGGTGTGTGGCTTCTCTAACATTGACACACAGTATTTACAGGGTGTGTGGGATCTCTAACATTAACAAACAGTGTTTACAGTGTGTGTGGTTTCCCTAACATTAACGCACAGTGTTTACAGGGTGTGTGGGTTCTCTAACATTAACACGCAGTGATCACAGGGTGTGTGAACTCTCTAACATTAACACACTGGGTTAACAGGGTGTGTGGGTTCTCTAACATTGACACACAGTATTTACAGGGTTTGTGGGTTCTCTAACATTAACACACAGTGTTTACAGGGTGTGTGGTTTCTCTAACATTAACACACATTGTTTACAGGGTGTGTGGGATCTCTAACATTAACACACAGTGTTTACAGGGTGTGTGGGCTCTCTAACATTAACACACAGTGTTTAAAGGGTGTGTGGGTTTTCTAACATTAACACATAGTGTTTACATGGTGTGTGGGTTCTCTAACATTAACACACAGTGTTTACAGGGTGTGGGAGCTCTCTAACATTAACACACAGTGTTTACAGGGTGTGTGGGTTCTCTAACATTAACACAGTGTTTACAGGTTGTGTGGATTCACTAACATTAACACAGTTTTTACAGGGTGTGTGGGTTTTCTAACATTAACACACAGTGTTTAAAGGGTGTGTGGGTTCTCTAACATTAACACAGTGTTTACAGGGTGTCTGGGTTCTCTAACATTAACACACAGTGTTTAAAGGGTGTGTGGGTTCTCTAACATTAACACAGTGTTTACAGGGTGTGTGGGTTCTCTAACATTAGCACACAGTGTTTGTGTGTGGGTTCTCTAACATTAACACACAGTGTTTAGAGGGTGTGTGGGTTCTCTAACATTAACACACTGGGTTAACAGGGTGTGTGGGTTCTCTAACATTAACACACAGTGTTTACAGGGTGTGTGGTTTCTCTAACATTAGCACCCAGTGTTTACAGGGTGTGTGGGCTCTCTAACATTAACACCCAGAATTTACAGGGTGCGTGGGTTCTCTAACATTAACACACAGTGTTTACAGGGTGTGTGGGTTCTCTAACAAAAACACACAGTGTGTTCAGGGACTGAGGGTTCTCTAACATTAACACACAGTGTTTACAGGGTGTTTGGGGTCTCTAACATTAACACACAATGTTTACTGGGTGTGTGAGCGCTCTAACATTAACACACAGTGTTTACAGAGTGTGCGGGTTCTCTAACATTAACACATACTGTTTACAGTGTGTGTGGGTTCTCTAACATTAACACGCAGTGATCACAGGGTGTGTGAACTCTCTAACATTAACACACAGTGTTTACAGTGTGTGTGTGTTCTCTAACATTAACACACTGGGTTAACAGGGTGAGTGGGTTCTCTAACATTAACACACAGTGTTTACAGGGTGTGTGGTTTCTCTAACATTAACACACAGTGTTTACAGGGTGTGTGGTTTCTCTAACATTAACACACAGTGTTTACATGGTGTGTGCATTCTCTAACATTAACACACAGTGTTTACAGTGTGTGGGAGCTCTCTAACATTAACACACAGTGTTTACAGGGTGTGTGGGTTCTCTAACATTAACACACAGTGTTTACAGGGTGTGTGGATTCTCTAACATAAATGCACAGTGTTCACAGGGTGTGTGGGTTCTCTAACATTAACACACAGTGTTTACAAGGTGTGTGGGTTCTCTAACATTAACACACAGTGTTTACAGTGTGTGTGGGTTCTCTAACATTAACACACAGTGTTTACAGGGTGTGTGGGTTCTCTAACATTAACACACATTGTTTACAGGGTGTGCGGGATCTCAAACATTAGCACCCAGTGTTTACAGGGTGTGTGGGCTCTCTAACATTAACACACAGTGTTTACAGTGTGTGTGGGTTCTCTAACATTAACACACAGTGTCTAAAGTGTGTGTGTGTTCTCTAACATTAACACAGTGTTTACAGTGTGTGTGTGTTCTCTAACATTAACACAGTGTTTACAGGGTGTGTGGGTTCTCTAACATTAACACACAGTGTTTACAGTGTGTGTGGGTTCTCTAACATTAATACACAGTGTCTAAAGTGTGTGTGTGTTCTCTAACATTAACACAGTGTTTACAGTGTGTGTGTGTTCTCTAACATTAACACAGTGTTTACAGGGTGTGTGGGTTCTCTAACATTAACACACAGTGTTTACAGTGTGTGTGGGTTCTCTAACATTAATACACAGTGTCTAAAGTGTGTGTGTGTTCTCTAACATTTACACAGTGTTTACAAGGTGTGTGGGTTCTCTAACATTAACACACAGTCTTTAGAGGGTGTGTGGGTGCTCTAACATTAACACGCAGTGACCACTGGGTGTGTGAACTCTCTAACATTAACACACTGTGTTAACAGGGTGTGTGGGTTTTCTAACATTAACACACAGTGTTTACAGGGTGTGTGGATTCTCTAACATTAACACACAGTGTTTACAGGGTGTGTGGTTTCTCTAACATTAACACACATTGTTTACAGTGTGTGTGGGTTCTCTAACATTAACACACAGTGTTTACAGGGTGTGGGTTTTCTAACATTAACACACAGTGTTTACATGGTGTGTGGGTTCTCTAACATTAACACACAGTGTTTACAGGGTGTGGGAGCTCTCTAACATTAACACACAGTGTTTACAGGGTGTGTGGGTTCTCTAACATTAACACACAGTGTTTACAGGCTGTGTGGATTCTCTAACATTAACACACAGTGTTTACAGGGTGTGTGGGTTCTCTAACATTAACACACAGTGTTTACAGGGTGTGTGGGTTCTCTAACATTAACACACAGTGTTTACAGTGTGTGTGGGTTTTCGAACATTAATACACAGTGTTTATAGGGTGTGTGGTTTCTCTAACATTAACACACAGTGTTTACAGGGTGTGGGAGCTCTCTAACATTAACACACAGTGTTTACAGGGTGTGTGGGTTCTCTAACATTAACACAGTGTTTACAGGTTGTGTGGATTCACTAACATTAACACAGTTTTTACAGGGTGTGTGGGTTTTCTAACATTAACACACAGTGTTTAAAGGGTGTGTGGGTTCTCTAACATTAACACAGTGTTTACAGGGTGTCTGGGTTCTCTAACATTAACACACAGTGTTTAAAGGGTGTGTGGGTTCTCTAACATTAACACAGTGTTTACAGGGTGTGAGGGTTCTCTAACATTAGCACACAGTGTTTGTGTGTGGGTTCTCTAACATTAACACACAGTGTTTAGAGGGTGTGTGGGTTCTCTAACATTAACACACTGGGTTAACAGGGTGTGTGGGTTCTCTAACATTAACACACAGTGTTTACAGGGTGTGTGGTTTCCCTAACATTAGCACCCAGTGTTTACAGGGTGTGTGGGCTCTCTATCATTAACACCCAGAATTTACAGGGTGCGTGGGTTCTCTAACATTAACACACAGTGTTTACAGGGTGTGTGGGATCTCTAACATTAACACACAGTGTGTACAGGGTGTGTGGGTTCTCTAACATTAACACACAGTGTTTACAGGCTGTTTGGGGTCTCTAACATTAACACACAATGTTTACTGTGTGTGTGAGCGCTCTAACATTAACACACAGTGTTTACAGAGTGTGCGGGTTCTCTAACATTAACACATACTGTTTACAGTGTGTGTGGGTTCTCTAACATTAACACGCAGTGATCACAGGGTGTGTGAACTCTCTAACATTAACACACAGTGTTTACAGTGTGTGTGTGTTCTCTAACATTAACACACTGGGTTAACAGGGTGTGTGGGTTCTCTAACATTAACACACAGTGTTTACAGGGTGTGTGGTTTCTCTAACATTAACACACAGTGTTTACAGGGTGTGTGGTTTCTCTAACATTAACACACAGTGTTTACATGGTGTGTGCATTCTCTAACATTAACACACGGTGTTTACAGTGTGTGGGAGCTCTCTAACATTAACACACAGTGTTTACAGGGTGTGTGGGTTCTCTAACATTAACACACAGTGTTTACAGGGTGTGTGGATTCTCTAACATTAACGCACAGTGTTCACAGGGTGTGTGGGTTCTCTAACATTAACACACAGTGTTTACAAGGTGTGTGGATTCTCTAACATTAACACACAGTGTTTACAGTGTGTGTGGGTTCTCTAACATTAACACACAGTGTTTACAGGGTGTGTGGGTTCTCTAACATTAACACACATTGTTTACAGGGTGTGCGGGATCTCAAACATTAGCACCCAGTGTTTACAGGGTGTGTGGGCTCTCTAACATTAACACACAGTGTTTACAGTGTGTGTGGGTTCTCTAACATTAATACACAGTGTCTAAAGTGTGTGTGTGTTCTCTAACATTAACACAGTGTTTACAGTGTGTGTGTGTTCTCTAACATTAACACAGTGTTTACAGGGTGTGTGGGTTCTCTAACATTAACACACAGTGTTTACAGTGTGTGTGGGTTCTCTAACATTAATACACAGTGTCTAAAGTGTGTGTGTGTTCTCTAACATTTACACAGTGTTTACAAGGTGTGTGGGTTCTCTAACATTAACACACAGTGTTTAGAGGGTGTGTGGGTGCTCTAACATTAACACGCAGTGACCACTGGGTGTGTGAACTCTCTAACATTAACACACTGTGTTAACAGGGTGTGTGGGTTTTCTAACATTAACACACAGTGTTTACAGGGTGTGTGGATTCTCTAACATTAACACACAGTGTTTACAGGGTGTGTGGTTTCTCTAACATTAACACACATTGTTTACAGTGTGTGTGGGATCTCTAACATTAACACACAGTGTTTACAGGGTGTGGGTTTTCTAACATTAACACACAGTGTTTACATGGTGTGTGGGTTCTCTAACATTAACACACAGTGTTTACAGGGTGTGGGAGCTCTCTAACATTAACACACAGTGTTTACAGGGTGTGTGGGTTCTCTAACATTAACACACAGTGTTTACAGGCTGTGTGGATTCTCTAACATTAACACACAGTGTTTACAGGGTGTGTGGGTTCTCTAACATTAACACACAGTGTTTACAGGGTGTGTGGGTTCTCTAACATTAACACACAGTGTTTACAGTGTGTGTGGGTTTTCGAACATTAATACACAGTGTTTATAGGGTGTGTGGTTTCTCTAACATTAACACACAGTGTTTACAGGGTGTGTGGTGTCTCTAACATTAACACACAGTGTTTACAGGGTGTGTGGGTTCTCTAACATTAACACAGTGTTTACAGGGAGTGTGGGATCTCTAACATTAACACACAGTGTTTACAGGGTGTATGGGTTCTCTAACATTAACACACACTGTTTACAGGGTGTATGGGTTCTCTAACATTAACACACAGTGTTTACAGGGTGTGTGGGTTCTCTAACATTAACACACAGTGTTTACCGGGTGTGTGGCTTCTCTAACATTAACACGCAGTTTTTACAGGGTGTGTGGGTTCTCTAACATTAACACACAGTGTTAACAGGGTGTTTGGGTTCTCTAACATTAACACACAGTGGTTACAGGGTGTGTGGGTTCTCTAACGTTAACACACACTGTTTACAGGGTGTATGGGTTCTCTAACATTAACACACAGTGTTTACAGGGTGTGTGGGTTCTCTAACATCAACACACAGTGTTTACCGAGTGTGTGGCTTCTCTAACATTAACACGCAGTTTTTACAGGGTGTGTGGGTTCTCTAACATTAACACAGTGTTAACAGGGTGTGTGGGTTCTCTAACATTAACACACAGTGTTTACAGGGTGTGTGGGTTCTCTAACATTAACACACAGTGTTTACAGGGTGTGTGGGTTCTCTAACATTAACACACAGTGTTTACAGGGTGTGTGGGTTCTCGAACATTAATACACAGTGTTTAAAGGGTGTCTGTGTTCTCTAACATTAACACACAGTGTTTACAGGGTGTGTGAGCTCTCTAACATTAACACACAGTGTTTACATTGTGTGTGGGTTCTCTAACATTAACACAGTGTTTACAGGGTGTGTGAGCTCTCTAACATTAACACACAGTGTTTACAGGGTGTGGGTTCTCTAACTTTAACACACAGTGTTTACCGGGTGTGTGGGTTCTCTAACATTAACACACAGTGTTTACAGGGTGTGTGGGTTCTCTAACATTAATACACAGTGGTAAAAGGGTGTGTGGGTCCTCTAACATTAACACAGTGTTAACAGGGTGTGTGGGTTCTCTAACATTAATACACAGTGTCTAAAGGGTGTGTGTGTTCTCTAACATTAACACAGTGTTTACAGGGTGTGTGGGTTCTCTAACATTAACAAACAGTGTTTACAGTGTGTGTGGTTTCCCAAACATTAACGCACAGAGTTTACAGGGTGTGTAGGTTCTCTAACTTTAACACACAGTGTTTACCGGGTGTGTGGGTTCTCTAACATTAACACACAGTGTTTACAGGGTGTGTGGGTTCTCTAACATTAATACACAGTGTCTAAAGGGTGTGTGGGTTCTCTAACATTAACACAGTGTTTACAGGGTGTGTGGGTTCTCTAACATTAACACACAGTGTTTACAGGGTGTGTGGTATCTCTAACATTAACACCCAATGTTTACAGGGTGTGTGGGCTCTCTAACATTAACACACAGTGTTTACAGGGTGTGTGGGTTCTCTAACATTAACACACAGTGTTTACAGGGTGTGTGGGTTCTCTAACGTTAACACCTAGTGCTTACAGGGTGTGTGGGTTCTCTAACATTAACAAACAGTGTTTACAGTGTGTGTGGTTTCCCTAACATTAACGCACAGTGTTTACAGGGTGTGTGGGTTCTCTAACATTAACACACAGTGTTTACAGGGTGTGTGGGTTCTCTAACATTAACACGCAGTGATCACAGGGTGTGTGAACTCTCTAACATTAACACACTGGGTTAACAGGGTGTGTGGGTTCTCTAACATTGACACACAGTATTTACAAGGTTTGTGGGTTCTCTAACATGAACACACAGTGTTTACAGGGTGTGTGGTTTCTCTAACATTAACACACATTGTTTACAGGGTGTGTGGGATCTCTAATATTAACACACAGTGTGTACAGGGTGTGTGGGTTCTCTACCATTAACACACAGTGTTAACAGGGTGTGGGAGCTCTCTAACATTAACACACAGTGTTTACAGGGTGTGTGGGTTCTCTAACATTAACACACAGTGTTTACAGGGTGTGTGGATTCTCTAACATTAACACACAGTGTTTACAGGGTGTGTGGGTTCTCTAACATTAACACACAGTGTTTACAGGGTGTGTGGGATCTCTAAAATTAACACACAGTGCTTACAGGGTGTGTGGGCTCTCTAACATTAACAAACAGTGTTTACTGGGAGTGTGGGTTCTCTAACATTAACACACAGTGTTTACAGGGTGGGTGAGCTCTCTAACATTAACACACAGTGTTTACAGGGTGTGGGAGCTCTCTAACATTAACACACAGTGTTTACAGGGTGTGTGGGTTCTCTAACATTAACACACAGTGTTTACAGGGTGTGTGGGTTCTCTAACATTAACACACAGTGTTTACAAGGTGTGTGGGATCTCTAACATTAACACACAGTGTTTACAGGGTGTGTGGGTTCTCTAACATTAACACGCAGTGATCACAGGGTGTGTGAACTCTCTAACATTAACACACAGTCATTACAGGGTGTGTGGGTTCTCTAACATTAACACGCAGTGATCACAGGGTGTGTGAACTCTCTAACATTAACACACTGGGTTAACAGGGTGTGTGGGTTCTCTAACATTGACACACAGTATTTACAAGGTTTGTGGGTTCTCTAACATGAACACACAGTGTTTACAGGGTGTGTGGTTTCTCTAACATTAACACACATTGTTTACAGGGTAAAACAAAAACAGAATTACCTGGAAAAACTCAGCAGGTCTGGCAGCACCGGCGGAGAAGAAAAGAGTTGACGTTTCGAGTCCTCATGACCCTTCGACAGAACTTGAGTTCGAGTCCAGGAAAGAGCTGAAATATAAGCTGGTTTAAGGTGTGTGTGTGGGGGGCGGAGAGATAGAGAGACAGAGAGGTGGAGGGGGTTGGTGTGGTTGTAGCGACAAACAAGCAGTGATAGAAGCAGATCATCAAAAGATGTCAACAACAATAGTACAATAGAACACATAGGTGTTAAAGTTAAAGTTGGTGATATTATCTAAACGAATGTGCTAATTAAGAATGGATGGTAGGGCACTCAAGGTATAGCTCTAGTGGGTTTTTTTTTTATTTTATATAATGGAAATAGGTGGGAAAAGGAAAATCTTTATAATTTATTGGGAAAAAAAAGAAGGGGGAAACAGAAAGGGGGTGGGGATGGGGGAGGGGACTCACGACCTAAAGTTGTTGAATTCAATATTTAGTCCGGAAGGCTGTAAAGTCCCTAGTCGGAAGATGAGGTGTTGTTCCTCCAGTTTGCGTTGGGCTTCACTGGAACAATGCAGCAAGCCAAGGACAGACATGTGGGCAAGAGAGCAGGGTGGAGTGTTAAAATGGCAAGCGACAGGGAGGTTTGGGTCATTCTTGCGGACAGACCGCAGGTGTTCTGCAAAGCGGTCGCCCAGTTTACGTTTGGTCTCTCCAATGTAGAGGAGACCACATTGGGAGCAACGAATGCAGTAGACTAAGTTGGGGGAAATGCAAGTGAAATGCTGCTTCACTTGAAAGGAGTGTTTGGGTCCTTGGACGGTGAGGAGAGAGGAAGTGAAGGGGCAGGTGTTGCATCTTTTGCGTGGGCAAGGGGTTGTGCCATAGGAGGGGGTTGAGGAGTAGGGGGTGATGGAGGAGTGGACCAGGGTGTCCCGGAGGGAGCGATCCCTACGGAATGCCGATAAGGGGGGTGAAGGGAAGATGTGTTTGGTAGTGGCATCATGCTGGAGTTGGCGGAAATGGCGGAGGATGATCCTTTGAATGCGGAGGCTGGTGGGGTGATAAGTGAGGACAAGGGGGACCCTATCATGTTTCTGGGAGGGAGGAGAAGGAGTGAGGGCGGATGCGCGGGAGATGGGCCGGACACGGTTGAGGGCCCTGTCAACGACCGTGGGTGGAAAACCTCGGTTAAGGAAGAAGGAGGACATGTCAGAGGAACTGTTTTTGAATGTAGCATCATCGGAACAGATGCGACGGAGGCGAAGGAACTGAGAGAATGGGATGGAGTCCTTACAGGAAGTGGGGTGTGAGGAGCTGTAGTCGAGATAGCTGTGGGTGTCGGTGGGTTTGTAATGGATATTGGTGGACAGTCTATCACCAGAGATTGAGACAGAGAGGTCAAGGAAGGGAAGGGAAGTGTCAGAGATGGCAGGGTTTACAGGGTGTTTGGGATCTCTAACATTAATAAACAGTGTGTACAGGGAGTGTGGGTTCTCTAACATTAACACACAGTGTTAACAGGGTGTGGGACCTCTCAAACATTAACACACAGTGTTTACAGGGTGTGTGGGTTCTCTAACATTAACACACAGTGTTTACAAGCTGTGTGGATTCTCTAACATTAACACACAGTGTTTACAGGGTGTGTGGGTTCTCTAACATTAACACACAGTGTTTACAGAGTGTGTGGGATCTCTAAAATTAACACACAGTGCTTACAGGGTGTGTGGGCTCTCTAACATTAACAAACAGTGTTTACTGGGAGTGTGGGTTCTCTAACATTAAAACCCAGTGTTTACAGGGTGTGTGGGTTCTCTAACATTAACACGCAGTGTTTACAGGGTGTGTGGGGTCTCTAACATTAACACATACTGTTTACAGTGTGTGTGGGTTCTCTAACATTAACACTGTGTTTGCAGAATGTGTGGGTTCTCTAACATTAACACCCAGAGTTTACAGGGTGTGTGGGATCTCTAACATTAACACAGTATTTACAGGGTGTGTGTGTTCTCTAACATTAACACACAGTGTTTACAGGGTGCATGGGTTCTCTAACATTAACACACAGTTTTTACAGGGAGTGTGGGAACTCTAACATTAACACACAGTGTTTACAGGGTGTGTGGCTTCTCTAACATTAACACGCAGTGTTTACAGGGTGTGTGGGTTCTCTAACATTAACACACAGTGGTAAAAGGGTGTTTGGGTCCCCTAACATTAACACAGTGTTAACAGAGTGTGTGGGTTCTCTAACATTAACACACAGTGTTTGCAGGGTGTGAGGGTTCTCTAACATTAACACACAGTGTTTACAGGGTGTGTGGGTTCTCGAACATTAATACACAGTGTTTAAAGGGTGTCTGTGTTCTCTAACATTAACACACAGTGTTTACAGGGTGTGTGGGTTCTCTAACATTAACACACAGTGTTTACAGGGTGTGTGGGTTCTCTAACATTAACACGCAGTGATCACAGGGTGTGTGAACTCTCTAACATTAACACACTGGGTTAACAGGGTGTGTGGGTTCTCTAACATTGACACACAGTATTTACAGGGTGTGTGGGATCTCTAACATTAACAAACAGTGTTTACAGTGTGTGTGGTTTCCCTAACATTAACGCACAGTGTTTACAGGGTGTGTGGGTTCTCTAACATTAACACGCAGTGATCACAGGGTGTGTGAACTCTCTAACATTAACACACTGGGTTAACAGGGTGTGTGGGTTCTCTAACATTGACACACAGTATTTACAGGGTTTGTGGGTTCTCTAACATTAACACACAGTGTTTACAGGGTGTGTCATTTCTGTAACATTAACACACATTGTTTACAGGGTGTGTGGGATCTCTAACATTAACACACAGTGTTTACAGGGTGTGTGGGCTCTCTAACATTAACACACAGTGTTTAAAGGGTGTGTGGGTTTTCTAACATTAACACATAGTGTTTACATGGTGTGTGGGTTCTCTAACATTAACACACAGTGTTTACAGGGTGTGGGAGCTCTATAACATTAACACACAGTGTTTACAGGGTGTGTGGGTTCTCTAACATTAACACAGTGTTTACAGGTTGTGTGGATTCTCTAACATTAACACAGTTTTTACAGGGTGTGTGGGTTTTCTAACATTAACACACAGTGTTTAAAGGGTGTGTGGGTTCTCTAACATTAACACAGTGTTTACAGGGTGTCTGGGTTCTCTAACATTAACACACAGTGTTTAAAGGGTGTGTGGGTTCTCTAACATTAACACAGTGTTTACAGGGTGTGAGGGTTCTCTAACATTAGCACACAGTGTTTGTGTGTGGGTTCTCTAACATTAACACACAGTGTTTAGAGGGTGTGTGGGTTCTCTAACATTAACACACTGGGTTAACAGGGTGTGTGGGTTCTCTAACATTAACACACAGTGTTTACAGGGTGTGTGGTTTCCCTAACATTAGCACCCAGTGTTTACAGGGTGTGTGGGCTCTCTATCATTAACACCCAGAATTTACAGGGTGCGTGGGTTCTCTAACATTAACACACAGTGTTTACAGGGTGTGTGGGATCTCTAACATTAACACACAGTGTGTACAGGGTGTGTGGGTTCTCTAACATTAACACACAGTGTTTACAGGCTGTTTGGGGTCTCTAACATTAACACACAATGTTTACTGTGTGTGTGAGCGCTCTAACATTAACACACAGTGTTTACAGAGTGTGCGGGTTCTCTAACATTAACACATACTGTTTACAGTGTGTGTGGGTTCTCTAACATTAACACGCAGTGATCACAGGGTGTGTGAACTCTCTAACATTAACACACAGTGTTTACAGTGTGTGTGTGTTCTCTAACATTAACACACTGGGTTAACAGGGTGAGTGGGTTCTCTAACATTAACACACAGTGTTTACAGGGTGTGTGGTTTCTCTAACATTAACACACAGTGTTTACAGGGTGTGTGGTTTCTCTAACATTAACACACAGTGTTTACATGGTGTGTGCATTCTCTAACATTAACACACGGTGTTTACAGTGTGTGGGAGCTCTGTAACATTAACACACAGTGTTTACAGGGTGTGTGGGTTCTCTAACATTAACACACAGTGTTTACAGGGTGTGTGGATTCTCTAACATAAATGCACAGTGTTCACAGGGTGTGTGGGTTCTCTAATATTAACACACAGTGTTTACAGGGTGTGTGGATTCTCTAACATTAACACACAGTGTTTAAGGTGTGTGTGGGTTCTCCAACATTAAGACACAGTGTTTACAGGGTGTGTGGGTTCTCTAACATTAACACACATTGTTTACAGGGTGTGTGGGTTCTCCAACATTACCACGCAGTGTTTACAGGGTGTGTGGGCTCTCTAACATTAACACACAGTGTTTACAGTGTGTGTGGGTTCTCTAACATTAATACACAGTGTCTAAAGTGTGTGTGTGTTCTCTAACATTAACACAGTGTTTACAGTGTGTGTGTGTTCTCTAACATTAACACAGTGTTTACAGGGTGTGTGGGTTCTCTAACATTAACACACAGTGTTTACAGTGTGTGTGGGTTCTCTAACATTAATACACAGTGTCTAAAGTGTGTGTGTGTTCTCTAACATTAACACAGTGTTTACAGTGTGTGTGTGTTCTCTAACATTAACACAGTGTTTACAGGGTGTGTGGGTTCTCTAACATTAACACACAGTGTTTACAGTGTGTGAGGGTTCTCTAACATTAATACACAGTGTCTAAAGTGTGTGTGTGTTCTCTAACATTTACACAGTGTTTACAAGGTGTGTGGGTTCTCTAACATTAACACACAGTGTTTAGAGGGTGTGTGGGTGCTCTAACATTAACACGCAGTGACCACTGGGTGTGTGAACTCTCTAACATTAACACACTGTGTTAACAGGGTGTGTGGGTTTTCTAACATTAACACACAGTGTTTACAGGGTGTGTGGATTCTCTAACATTAACACACAGTGTTTACAGGGTGTGTGGTTTCTCTAACATTAACACACATTATTTACAGTGTGTGTGGGTTCTCTAACATTAACACACAGTGTTTACAGGGTGTGGGTTTTCTAACATTAACACACAGTGTTTACATGGTGTGTGGGTTCTCTAACATTAACACACAGTGTTTACAGGGTGTGGGAGCTCTCTAACATTAACACACAGTGTTTACAGGGTGTGTGGGTTCTCTAACATTAACACACAGTGTTTACAGGCTGTGTGGATTCTCTAACATTAACACACAGTGTTTACAGGGTGTGTGGGTTCTCTAACATTAACACACAGTGTTTACAGGGTGTGTGGGTTCTCTAACATTAACACACAGTGTTTACAGTGTGTGTGGGTTTTCGAACATTAACACACAGTGTTTATAGGGTGTGTGGTTTCTCTAACATTAACACACAGTGTTTACAGGGTGTGGGAGCTCTCTAACATTAACACACAGTGTTTACAGGGTGTGTGGGTTCTCTAACATTAACACAGTGTTTACAGGTTGTGTGGATTCACTAACATTAACACAGTTTTTACAGGGTGTGTGGGTTTTCTAACATTAACACACAGTGTTTAAAGGGTGTGTGGGTTCTCTAACATTAACACAGTGTTTACAGGGTGTCTGGGTTCTCTAACATTAACACACAGTGTTTAAAGGGTGTGTGGGTTCTCTAACATTAACACAGTGTTTACAGGGTGTGAGGGTTCTCTAACATTAGCACACAGTGTTTGTGTGTGGGTTCTCTAACATTAACACACAGTGTTTAGAGGGTGTGTGGGTTCTCTAACATTAACACACTGGGTTAACAGGGTGTGTGGGTTCTCTAACATTAACACACAGTGTTTACAGGGTGTGGGAGCTCTCTAACATTAACACACAGTGTTTACAGGGTGTGTGGGTTCTCTAACATTAACACACAGTGTTTACAGGGTGTGTGGGTTCTCTAACATTAACACACAGTGTTTACATGGTGTGTGGGATCTCTAACATTAACACACAGTGTTTACAGGGTGTGTGGGTTCTCTAACATTAACACGCAGTGATCACAGGGTGTGTGAACTCTCTAACATTAACACACAGTGTTTAGAGGGTGTGTGGGTTCTCTAACATTAACACGCAGTGATCACAGGGTGTGTGAACTCTCTAACATTAACACACTGGGTTAACAGGGTGTGTGGGTTCTCTAACATTGACACACAGTATTTACAGGGTTTGTGGGTTCTCTAACATGAACACACAGTGTTTACAGGGTGTGTGGTTTCTCTAACATTAACACACATTGTTTACAGGGTGAAACAAAAACAGAATTACCTGGAAAAACTCAGCAGGTCTGGCAGCACCGGCGGAGAAGAAAAGAGTTGACGTTTCGAGTCCTCATGACCCTTCGACAGAACTTGAGTTCGAGTCCAGGAAAGAGCTGAAATATAAGCTGGTTTAAGGTGTGTGTGTGGGGGGCGGAGAGATAGAGAGACAGAGAGGTGGAGGGGGTTGGTGTGGTTGTAGCGACAAACAAGCAGTGATAGAAGCAGATCATCAAAAGATGTCAACAACAATAGTACAATAGAACACATAGGTGTTAAAGTTAAAGTTGGTGATATTATCTAAACGAATGTGCTAATTAAGAATGGATGGTAGGGCACTCAAGGTATAGCTCTAGTGGGTTTTTTTTTTATTTTATATAATGGAAATAGGTGGGAAAAGGAAAATCTTTATAATTTATTGGGAAAAAAAAGAAGGGGGAAACAGAAAGGGGGTGGGGATGGGGGAGGGGACTCACGACCTAAAGTTGTTGAATTCAATATTTAGTCCGGAAGGCTGTAAAGTCCCTAGTCGGAAGATGAGGTGTTGTTCCTCCAGTTTGCGTTGGGCTTCACTGGAACAATGCAGCAAGCCAAGGACAGACATGTGGGCAAGAGAGCAGGGTGGAGTGTTAAAATGGCAAGCGACAGGGAGGTTTGGGTCATTCTTGCGGACAGACCGCAGGTGTTCTGCAAAGCGGTCGCCCAGTTTACGTTTGGTCTCTCCAATGTAGAGGAGACCACATTGGGAGCAACGAATGCAGTAGACTAAGTTGGGGGAAATGCAAGTGAAATGCTGCTTCACTTGAAAGGAGTGTTTGGGTCCTTGGACGGTGAGGAGAGAGGAAGTGAAGGGGCAGGTGTTGCATCTTTTGCGTGGGCAAGGGGTTGTGCCATAGGAGGGGGTTGAGGAGTAGGGGGTGATGGAGGAGTGGACCAGGGTGTCCCGGAGGGAGCGATCCCTACGGAATGCCGATAAGGGGGGTGAAGGGAAGATGTGTTTGGTAGTGGCATCATGCTGGAGTTGGCGGAAATGGCGGAGGATGATCCTTTGAATGCGGAGGCTGGTGGGGTGATAAGTGAGGACAAGGGGGACCCTATCATGTTTCTGGGAGGGAGGAGAAGGAGTGAGGGCGGATGCGCGGGAGATGGGCCGGACACGGTTGAGGGCCCTGTCAACGACCGTGGGTGGAAAACCTCGGTTAAGGAAGAAGGAGGACATGTCAGAGGAACTGTTTTTGAATGTAGCATCATCGGAACAGATGCGACGGAGGCGAAGGAACTGAGAGAATGGGATGGAGTCCTTACAGGAAGTGGGGTGTGAGGAGCTGTAGTCGAGATAGCTGTGGGTGTCGGTGGGTTTGTAATGGATATTGGTGGACAGTCTATCACCAGAGATTGAGACAGAGAGGTCAAGGAAGGGAAGGGAAGTGTCAGAGATGGCAGGGTTTACAGGGTGTTTGGGATCTCTAACATTAACACACAGTGTGTACAGGGTGTGTGGGTTCTCTAACATTAACACACAGTGTTAACAGGGTGTGGGACCTCTCAAACATTAACACACAGTGTTTACAGGGTGTGTGGGTTCTCTAACATTAACACACAGTGTTTACAGGGTGTGTGGATTCTCTAACATTAACACACAGTGTTTACAGGGTGTGTGGGTTCTCTAACATTAACACACAGTGTTTACAGGGTGTGTGGGTTCTCTAACATTAACACACAGTGTTTACAGGGTGTGTGGGTTCTCTAACATTAACACACAGTGTTTACAGGGTGTGTGGGTTCTCTAACATTAACACACAGTGTTTACAGGGTGTGTGGGTTCTCTAACATTAACACACAGTGTTTACAGGGTGTGTGGTGTCTCTAACATTAACACACAGTGTTTACAGTGTGTGTGGGTTCTCTAACATTAACACAGTGTTTACAGGGTGTGTGGGTTCTCTAACATTAACACACAGTGTTTACAGGGTGTGTGGGATCTCTAACATTAACACACAGTGTTTACAGGGTGTGTGGGTTCTCTAACATTAACACACAGTGTTTACAGGGTGTGTGGGTTCTCTAACATTAACACACAGTGTTTACAGGGTGTGTGGGATCTCTAACATTAACACACAGTGTTTACAGGGTGTGTGGGTTCTCTAACATTAACACGCAGTGTTTACAGGGTGTGTGGGTTCTCTAAAATTAACACACAGTGTTAACAGGGTGTTTGGGTACTCTAACATTAACACAGTGTTTACAGGGTGTGTGGGTTCTCTAACATTAACACGCAGTGTTCACAGGGTGTGTGAACTCTCTAACA
Source organism: Carcharodon carcharias (assembly GCF_017639515.1). Taxonomy (NCBI): domain Eukaryota; kingdom Metazoa; phylum Chordata; class Chondrichthyes; order Lamniformes; family Lamnidae; genus Carcharodon; species Carcharodon carcharias. The sequence continues at coordinate 564,716 of NW_024470677.1, forward strand.
TTAACACACTGTGTTAACAGGGTGTGTGGCTTCTCTAACATTGACACACAGTATTTACAGGGTGTGTGGGATCTCTAACATTAACAAACAGTGTTTACAGTGTGTGTGGTTTCCCTAACATTAACGCACAGTGTTTACAGGGTGTCTGGGTTCTCTAACATTAACACGCAGTGATCACAGGGTGTGTGACTCTCTAACATTAACACACTGGGTTAACAGGGTGTGTGGGTTCTCTAACATTGACACACAGTATTTACAGGGTTTGTGGGTTCTCTAACATTAACACACAGTGTTTACAGGGTGTGTGGTTTCTCTAACATTAACACACATTGTTTACAGGGTGTGTGGGATCTCTAACATTAACACACAGTGTTTACAGGGTGTGTGGGCTCTCTAACATTAACACACAGTGTTTACAGGGTGTGTGGGTTCTCTAACATTAACACACAGTGTTTACAGGGTGTGTGGGTTCTCTAACATTAACACACAGTGTTTACAGGGTGTGTGGAGCTCTCTAACATTAACACACAGTGTTTACAGGGTGTGTGGGTTCTCTAACATTAACACAGTGTTTACAGGGTGTGTGGATTCTCTAACATTAACACAGTGTTTACAGGGTGTGTGGGTTCTCTAACATTAACACACAGTGTTTACAGGGTGTGTGGGTTCTCTAACATTAACACACAGTGTTTACAGGGTGTGTGGGTTCTCTAACATTAACACACAGTGTTTACAGGGTGTGTGGGTTCTCTAACATTAACACACAGTGTTTACAGGGTGTGTGGGTTCTCTAACATTAACACACAGTGTTTACAGGTGTGTGGGTTCTCTAACATTAACACACAGTGTTTACAGGGTGTGTGGGTTCTCTAACATTAACACACAGTGTTTACAGGGTGTGTGGGTTCTCTAACATTAACACACAGTGTTTACAGGGTGTGTGGTTCTCTAACATTAACACACAGTGTTTACAGGGTGTGTGGGTTCTCTAACATTAACACACAGTGTTTACAGGGTGTGTGGGTTCTCTAACATTAACACACAGTGTTTACAGGGTGTGTGGGTTCTCTAACATTAAGACACAGTGTTTACAGGGTGTGTGGGTTCTCTAACATTAACACACAGTGTTTACAGGGTGTGTGGGTTCTCTAACATTAACACACAGTGTTTACAGGGTGTGTGGGTCTCTAACATTAACACACAGTGTTTACAGGGTGTGTGGGTTCTCTAACATTAACACACAGTGTTTACAGGGTGTGTGGGTTCTCTAACATTAACACACAGTGTTTATAGTGTGTGTGGTTCTCTAACATTAACACACAGTGTTTACAGGGTGTGTGTGTTCTCTAACATTAACACACAGTGTTTACAGGGTGTGTGGGTTCTCTAACATTAACACACAGTGTTTACAGGGTGTGTGGGTTCTCTAACATTAACACACAGTGTTTACAGGGTGTGTGGGTTCTCTAACATTAACACACAGTGTTTACAGGGTGTGTGGGTTCTCTAACATTAACACACAGTGTTTACAGGGTGTGTGGGTTCTCTAACATTAACACACAGTGTTTACAGGGTGTGTGGGTTCTCTAACATTAACACACAGTGTTTACAGGGTGTGTGGGTTCTCTAACATTAACACACAGTGTTTACAGGGTGTGTGGGTTCTCTAACATTAACACACAGTGTTTACAGGGTGTGTGGGTTCTCTAACATTAACACACAGTGTTTACAGGGTGTGTGGGTTCTCTAACATTAACACACAGTGTTTACAGGGTGTGTGGGTTCTCTAACATTAACACACAGTGTTTACAGGGTGTGTGGGTTCTCTAACATTAACACACAGTGTTTACAGGGTGTGTGGGTTCTCTAACATTAACACACAGTGTTTACAGGGTGTGTGGGTTCTCTAACATTAACACACAGTGTTTACAGGGTGTGTGGGTTCTCTAACATTAACACACAGTGTTTACAGGGTGTGGGAGCTCTCTAACATTAACACACAGTGTTTACAGGGTGTGTGGGTTCTCTAACATTAACACACAGTGTTTACAGGGTGTGTGGGTTCTCTAACATTAACACACAGTGTTTACAGGGTGTGTGGGTTCTCTAACATTAACACACAGTGTTTACAGGGTGTGTGGGTTCTCTAACATTAACACACAGTGTTTACAGGGTGTGTGGGTTCTCTAACATTAACACACAGTGTTTACAGGGTGTGTGGGTTCTCTAACATTAACACAGTGTTTACAGGGTGTGTGGGTTCTCTAACATTAACACACAGTGTTTACAGGGTGTGTGGGTTCTCTAACATTAACACACAGTGTTTACAGGGTGTGTGGGTTCTCTAACATTAACACACAGTGTTTACAGGGTGTGTGGGTTCTCTAACATTAACACACAGTGTTTACAGGGTGTGTGGTTCTCTAACATTAACACACAGTGTTTACAGGGTGTGTGGGCTCTCTAACATTAACACACAGTGTTTACAGGGTGTGTGGGTTCTCTAACATTAACACACAGTGTTTACAGGGTGTGTGGGATCTCTAACATTAACACACAGTGTTTACAGGGTGTGTGGGTTCTCTAACATTAACACACAGTGTTTACAGGGTGTGTGGGTTCTCTAACATTAACACACAGTGTTTACAGGGTGTGTGGGTCTCTAACATTAACACACAGTGTTTACAGGGTGTGTGGGTTCTCTAACATTAACACACAGTGTTTACAGGGTGTGTGGGTTCTCTAACATTAACACACAGTGATTACAGGGTGTGTGAACTCTCTAACATTAACACACAGTGTTTACAGTGTGTGTGGTTCTCTAACATTAACACACAGTGTTTACAGGGTGTGTGGGTTCTCTAACATTAACACACAGTGTTTACAGGGTGTGTGGGTTCTCTAACATTAACACACAGTGTTTACAGGGTGTGTGGGTTCTCTAACATTAACACACAGTGTTTACAGGGTGTGTGGGTTCTCTAAAATTAACACACAGTGTTTACAGGGTGTGTGGGTTCTCTAACATTAACACACAGTGTTTACAGGGTGTGTGGGTTCTCTAACATTAACACACAGTGTTTACAGGGTGTGTGGGTTCTCTAACATTAACACACAGTGTTTACAGGGTGTGTGGTTCTCTAACATTAACACACAGTGTTTACAGGGTGTGTGGGTTCTCTAACATTAACACACAGTGTTTACAGGGTGTGTGGGTTCTCTAACATTAACACACAGTGTTTACAGGGTGTGTGGGTTCTCTAACATTAACACACAGTGTTTACAGGGTGTGTGGGTTCTCTAACATTAACACACAGTGTTTACAGGGTGTGTGGGTTCTCTAACATTAACACACAGTGTTTACAGGGTGTGTGGGTTCTCTAACATTAACACACAGTGTTTACAGGGTGTGTGGGTTCTCTAACATTAACACACAGTGTTTACAGGGTGTGTGGGTTCTCTAACATTAACACACAGTGTTTACAGGGTGTGTGTGTTCTCTAACATTAACACACAGTGTTTACAGGGTGTGTGGGTCTCTAAAATTAACACACAGTTGTACAGGGTGTGTGGGTTCTCTAACAGTAACACACAGTGTTTACAGGGTGTGTGGGTTCTCTAACATTAACACACAGTGTTTTCAGGGTGTGTGGGTTCTCTAACATTAACACACAGTGTTTACAGGGTGTGTGGGTTCTCTAACATTAACACACAGTGTTTACAGGGTGTGTGGGTTCTCTAACATTAACACACAGTGTTTACAGGGTGTGTGGGTTCTCTAACATTAACACACAGTGTTTACAGGGTGTGTGGGTTCTCTAACATTAACACACAGTGTTTACAGGGTGTGTGGGTTCTCTAACATTAACACACAGTGTTTACAGGGTGTGTGGGCTCTCTAACATTAACACACAGTGTTTACAGGGTGTGTGGGTTCTCTAACATTAACACACAGTGTTTACAGGGTGTGTGGGTTCTCTAACATTAACACACAGTGTTTACAGGGTGTGTGGGTTCTCTAACATTAACACACAGTGTTTACAGGGTGTGTGGGTTCTCTAACATTAACACACAGTGTTTACAGGGTGTGTGGGTTCTCTAACATTAACACACAGTGTTTACAGGGTGTGTGGGTTCTCTAACATTAACACACAGTGTTTACAGGGTGTGTGGGTTCTCTAACATTAACACACAGTGTTTACAGGGTGTGTGGGTTCTCTAACATTAACACACAGTGTTTACAGGGTGTGTGGGTTCTCTAACATTAACACACAGTGTTTACAGGGTGTGTGGGTTCTCTAACATTAACACACAGTGTTTACAGGGTGTGTGGGTTCTCTAACATTAACACACAGTGTTTACAGGGTGTGTGGGTTCTCTAACATTAACACACAGTGTTTACAGGGTGTGTGGGATCTCTAACATTAACACACAGTGTTTACAGGGTGTGTGGGTTCTCTAACATTAACACACAGTGTTTACATGGTGTGTGGGTTCTCTAACATTAACACACAGTGTTTACAGGGTGTGTGGGCTCTCTAACATTAACACACAGTGTTTACAGGGTGTGTGGGTTCTCTAACATTAACACACAGTGTTTACAGGGTGTGTGGGTTCTCTAACATTAACACACAGTGTTTACAGGGTGTGTGGGTTCTCTAACATTAACACACAGTGTTTACAGGGTGTGTGGGTTCTCTAACATTAACACACAGTGTTTACAGTGTGTGTGGGTTCTCTAACATTAACACACAGTGTTTACAGGGTGTGTGGGTTCTCTAACATTAACACACAGTGTTTACAGGGTGTGTGGTTCTCTAACATTAACACACAGTGTTTACAGGGTGTGTGGGTTCTCTAACATTAACACACAGTGTTTACAGGGTGTGTGGGCTCTCTAACATTAACACACAGTGTTTACAGGGTGTGTGGGTTCTCTAACATTAACACACAGTGTTTACAGGGTGTGTGGGATCTCTAACATTAACACACAGTGTTTACAGGGTGTGTGGGTTCTCTAACATTAACACACAGTGTTTACAGGGTGTGTGGGTTCTCTAACATTAACACACAGTGTTTACAGGGTGTGTGGGTTCTCTAACATTAACACACAGTGTTTACAGGGTGTGTGGCTTCTCTAACATTAACACACAGTGTTTACAGGGTGTGTGGGTTCTCTAACATTAACACACAGTGTTTACAGGGTGTGTGGGTTCTCTAACATTAACACACAGTGTTTACAGGGTGTGTGGGTTCTCTAACATTAACACACAGTGTTTACAGGGTGTGTGGGTTCTCTAACATTAACACACAGTGTTTACAGGGTGTGTGGGTTCTCTAACATTAACACACAGTGTTTACAGAGTGTGTGGGTTCTCTAACATTAACACACAGTGTTTACAGGGTGTGTGGGTTCTCTAACATTAACACACAGTGTTTACAGGGTGTGTGGGTTCTCTAACATTAACACACAGTGTTTACAGGGTGTGTGGGTTCTCTAACATTAACACACAGTGTTTACAGGGTGTGTGGGTTCTCTAACATTAACACACAGTGTTTACAGGGTGTGTGGGTTCTCTAACATTAACACACAGTGTTTACAGGGTGTGTGGGTTCTCTAACATTAACACACAGTGTTTACAGGGTGTGTGGGTTCTCTAACATTAACACACAGTGTTTACAGGGTGTGTGGGTTCTCTAACATTAACACACAGTGTTTACAGGGTGTGTGGGCTCTCTAACATTAACACACAGTGTTTACAGGGTGTGTGGGTTCTCTAACATTAACACACAGTGTTTACAGGGTGTGTGGGTTCTCTAACATTAACACACAGTGTTTACAGGGTGTGTGGGTTCTCTAACATTAACACACAGTGTTTACAGGGTGTGTGGGTTCTCTAACATTAACACACAGTGTTTACAGGGTGTGTGGGTTCTCTAACATTAACACACAGTGTTTACAGGGTGTGTGGGTTCTCTAACATTAACACACAGTGTTTACAGGGTGTGTGGGTTCTCTAACATTAACACACAGTGTTTACAGGGTGTGTGAGTTCTCTAACATTAACATACAGTGTTTACAGGGTGTGTGGGTTCTCTAACATTAACACACAGTGTTTACAGGGTGTGTGGGTTCTCTAACATTAACACACAGTGTTTACAGGGTGTGTGGGTTCTCTAACATTAACACACAGTGTTTACAGGGTGTGTGGGTTCTCTAACATTAACACACAGTGTTTACAGGGTGTGTGGGTTCTCTAACATTAACACACAGTGTTTACAGGGTGTGTGGGTTCTCTAACATTAACACACAGTGTTTACAGGGTGTGTGGGTTCTCTAACATTAACACACAGTGTTTACAGGGTGTGTGGGTTCTCTAACATTAACACACAGTGTTTACAGGGTGTGTGGGTTCTCTAACATTAACACACAGTGTTTACAGGGTGTGTGGTTCTCTAACATTAACACACAGTGTTTACAGGGTGTGTGGGTTCTCTAACATTAACACACAGTGTTTACAGGGTGTGTGGGTTCTCTAACATTAACACACAGTGTTTACAGGGTGTGGGAGCTCTCTAACATTAACACACAGTGTTTACAGGGTGTGTGGGTTCTCTAACATTAACACACAGTGTTTACAGGGTGTGTGGATTCTCTAACATTAACACACAGTGTTTACAGGGTGTGTGGGTTCTCTAACATTAACACACAGTGTTTACAGGGTGTGTGGGTTCTCTAACATTAACACACAGTGTTTACAGGGTGTGTGGGTTCTCTAACATTAACACACAGTGTTTACAGGGTGTGTGGTTCTCTAACATTAACACACAGTGTTTACAGGTGTGTGGGTTCTCTAACATTAACACACAGTGTTTACAGGGTGTGTGGGTTCTCTAACATTAACACACAGTGTTTACAGGGTGTGTGGGTTCTCTAACATTAACACACAGTGTTTACAGGGTGTGTGGGTTCTCTAACATTAACACACAGTGTTTACAGGGTGTGTGGGTTCTCTAACATTAACACACAGTGTTTACAGGGTGTGTGGGTTCTCTAACATTAACACACAGTGTTTACAGGGTGTGTGGGTTCTCTAACATTAACACACAGTGTTTACAGGGTGTGTGGGTTCTCTAACATTAACACACAGTGTTTACAGGGTGTGTGGGTTCTCTAACATTAACACACAGTGTTTACAGGGTGTGTGGGTTCTCTAACATTAACACACAATGTTTACAGGGTGTGTGGGTTCTCTAACATTAACACACAGTGTTTACAGGGTGTGTGGGTTCTCTAACATTAACACACAGTGTTTACAGGTAGTAGAAAAGAGTTGACGTTTCGAGTCCTCATGACCCTTCGACAGAACTTGAGTTCGAGTCCAGGAAAGAGCTGAAATATAAGCTGGTTTAAGGTGTGTGTGTGGGGGGCGGAGAGATAGAGAGACAGAGAGGTGGAGGGGGTTGGTGTGGTTGTAGCGACAAACAAGCAGTGATAGAAGCAGATCATCAAAAGATGTCAACAACAATAGTACAATAGAACACATAGGTGTTAAAGTTAAAGTTGGTGATATTATCTAAACGAATGTGCTAATTAAGAATGGATGGTAGGGCACTCAAGGTATAGCTCTAGTGGGTTTTTTTTTTTATTTTATATAATGGAAATAGGTGGGAAAAGGAAAATCTTTATAATTTATTGGGAAAAAAAAGAAGGGGGAAACAGAAAGGGGGTGGGGATGGGGGAGGGGACTCACGACCTAAAGTTGTTGAATTCAATATTTAGTCCGGAAGGCTGTAAAGTCCCTAGTCGGAAGATGAGGTGTTGTTCCTCCAGTTTGCGTTGGGCTTCACTGGAACAATGCAGCAAGCCAAGGACAGACATGTGGGCAAGAGAGCAGGGTGGAGTGTTAAAATGGCAAGCGACAGGGAGGTTTGGGTCATTCTTGCGGACAGACCGCAGGTGTTCTGCAAAGCGGTCGCCCAGTTTACGTTTGGTCTCTCCAATGTAGAGGAGACCACATTGGGAGCAACGAATGCAGTAGACTAAGTTGGGGGAAATGCAAGTGAAATGCTGCTTCACTTGAAAGGAGTGTTTGGGTCCTTGGACGGTGAGGAGAGAGGAAGTGAAGGGGCAGGTGTTGCATCTTTTGCGTGGGCAAGGGGTTGTGCCATAGGAGGGGGTTGAGGAGTAGGGGGTGATGGAGGAGTGGACCAGGGTGTCCCGGAGGGAGCGATCCCTACGGAATGCCGATAAGGGGGGTGAAGGGAAGATGTGTTTGGTAGTGGCATCATGCTGGAGTTGGCGGAAATGGCGGAGGAGGATGTGGGTTCTCTAACATTAACACACAGTGTTTACAGGGTGTGTGGGTTCTCTAACATTAACACACAGTGTTTACAGGGTGTGTGGGTTCTCTAACATTAACACACAGTGTTTACAGGGTGTGTGGGTTCTCTAACATTAACACACAGTGTTTACAGGGTGTGTGGGGACTCTAACATTAACACACAGTGTTTACAGGGTGTGTGGGTTCTCTAACATTAACACACAGTGTTTACAGGGTGTGTGGGTTCTCTAACATTAACACACAGTGTTTACAGGGTGTGTGGGTTCTCTAACATTAACACACAGTGTTTACAGGGTGTGTGGGTACTCTAACATTAACACACAGTGTTTACAGGGTGTGTGGGTTCTCTAACATTAACACACAGTGTTTACAGGGTGTGTGGGTTCTCTAACATTAACACACAGTGTTTACAGGGTGTGTGGGTTCTCTAACATTAACACACAGTGTTTACAGGGTGTGTGGGTTCTCTAACATTAACACACAGTGTTTACAGGGTGTGTGGGTTCTCTAACATTAACACACAGTGTTTACAGGGTGTGTGGGTTCTCTAACATTAACACACAGTGTTTACAGGGTGTGTGGGTTCTCTAACATTAACACACAGTGTTTACAGGGTGTGTGGGTTCTCTAACATTAACACACAGTGTTTACAGGGTGTGTGGGTTCTCTAACATTAACACACAGTGTTTACAGGGTGTGTGGGTTCTCTAACATTAACACACAGTGTTTACAGGGTGTGTGGGTTCTCTAACATTAACACACAGTGTTTACAGGGTGTGTGGGTTCTCTAACATTAACACACAGTGTTTACAGGGTGTGTGGGTTCTCTAACATTAACACACAGTGTTTACAGGGTGTGTGGGTTCTCTAACATTAACACACAGTGTTTACAGGGTGTGTGGGTTCTCTAACATTAACACACAGTGTTTACAGGGTGTGTGGGTTCTCTAACATTAACACACAGTGTTTACAGGGTGTGTGGGTTCTCTAACATTAACACACAGTGTTTACAGGGTGTGTGGGTTCTCTAACATTAACACACAGTGTTTACAGGGTGTGTGGGTTCTCTAACATTAACACACAGTGTTTACAGGGTGTGTGGGTTCTCTAACATTAACACACAGTGTTTACAGGGTGTGTGGGTTCTCTAACATTAACACACAGTGTTTACAGGGTGTGTGGGTTCTCTAACATTAACACACAGTGTTTACAGGGTGTGTGGGTTCTCTAACATTAACACACAGTGTTTACAGGGTGTGTGGGTTCTCTAACATTAACACACAGTGTTTACAGGGTGTGTGGGTTCTCTAACATTAACACACAGTGTTTACAGGGTGTGTGGGTTCTCTAACATTAACACACAGTGTTTACAGGGTGTGTGGGTTCTCTAACATTAACACACAGTGTTTACAGGGTGTGTGGGTTCTCTAACATTAACACACAGTGTTTACAGGGTGTGTGGGTTCTCTAACATTAACACACAGTGTTTACAGGGTGTGTGGGTTCTCTAACATTAACACACAGTGTTTACAGGGTGTGTGGGTTCTCTAACATTAACACACAGTGTTTACAGGGTGTGTGGGTTCTCTAACATTAACACACAGTGTTTACAGGGTGTGTGGGTTCTCTAACATTAACACACAGTGTTTACAGGGTGTGTGGGTTCTCTAACATTAACACACAGTGTTTACAGGGTGTGTGGGTTCTCTAACATTAACACACAGTGTTTACAGGGTGTGTGGGTTCTCTAACATTAACACACAGTGTTTACAGGGTGTGTGGGTTCTCTAACATTAACACACAGTGTTTACAGGGTGTGTGGGTTCTCTAACATTAACACACAGTGTTTACAGGGTGTGTGGGTTCTCTAACATTAACACACAGTGTTTACAGGGTGTGTGGGTTCTCTAACATTAACACACAGTGTTTACAGGGTGTGTGGGTTCTCTAACATTAACACACAGTGTTTACAGGGTGTGTGGGTTCTCTAACATTAACACACAGTGTTTACAGGGTGTGTGGGTTCTCTAACATTAACACACAGTGTTTACAGGGTGTGTGGGTTCTCTAACATTAACACACAGTGTTTACAGGGTGTGTGGGTTCTCTAACATTAACACACAGTGTTTACAGGGTGTGTGGGTTCTCTAACATTAACACACAGTGTTTACAGGGTGTGTGGGTTCTCTAACATTAACACACAGTGTTTACAGGGTGTGTGGGTTCTCTAACATTAACACACAGTGTTTACAGGGTGTGTGGGTTCTCTAACATTAACACACAGTGTTTACAGGGTGTGTGGGTTCTCTAACATTAACACACAGTGTTTACAGGGTGTGTGGGTTCTCTAACATTAACACACAGTGTTTACAGGGTGTGTGGGTTCTCTAACATTAACACACAGTGTTTACAGGGTGTGTGGGTTCTCTAACATTAACACACAGTGTTTACAGGGTGTGTGGGTTCTCTAACATTAACACACAGTGTTTACAGGGTGTGTGGGTTCTCTAACATTAACACACAGTGTTTACAGGGTGTGTGGGTTCTCTAACATTAACACACAGTGTTTACAGGGTGTGTGGGTTCTCTAACATTAACACACAGTGTTTACAGGGTGTGTGGGTTCTCTAACATTAACACACAGTGTTTACAGGGTGTGTGGGTTCTCTAACATTAACACACAGTGTTTACAGGGTGTGTGGGTTCTCTAACATTAACACACAGTGTTTACAGGGTGTGTGGGTTCTCTAACATTAACACACAGTGTTTACAGGGTGTGTGGGTTCTCTAACATTAACACACAGTGTTTACAGGGTGTGTGGGTTCTCTAACATTAACACACAGTGTTTACAGGGTGTGTGGGTTCTCTAACATTAACACACAGTGTTTACAGGGTGTGTGGGTTCTCTAACATTAACACACAGTGTTTACAGGGTGTGTGGGTTCTCTAACATTAACACACAGTGTTTACAGGGTGTGTGGGTTCTCTAACATTAACACACAGTGTTTACAGGGTGTGTGGGTTCTCTAACATTAACACACAGTGTTTACAGGGTGTGTGGGTTCTCTAACATTAACACACAGTGTTTACAGGGTGTGTGGGTTCTCTAACATTAACACACAGTGTTTACAGGGTGTGTGGGTTCTCTAACATTAACACACAGTGTTTACAGGGTGTGTGGGTTCTCTAACATTAACACACAGTGTTTACAGGGTGTGTGGGTTCTCTAACATTAACACACAGTGTTTACAGGGTGTGTGGGTTCTCTAACATTAACACACAGTGTTTACAGGGTGTGTGGGTTCTCTAACATTAACACACAGTGTTTACAGGGTGTGTGGGTTCTCTAACATTAACACACAGTGTTTACAGGGTGTGTGGGTTCTCTAACATTAACACACAGTGTTTACAGGGTGTGTGGGTTCTCTAACATTAACACACAGTGTTTACAGGGTGTGTGGGTTCTCTAACATTAACACACAGTGTTTACAGGGTGTGTGGGTTCTCTAACATTAACACACAGTGTTTACAGGGTGTGTGGGTTCTCTAACATTAACACACAGTGTTTACAGGGTGTGTGGGTTCTCTAACATTAACACACAGTGTTTACAGGGTGTGTGGGTTCTCTAACATTAACACACAGTGTTTACAGGGTGTGTGGGTTCTCTAACATTAACACACAGTGTTTACAGGGTGTGTGGGTTCTCTAACATTAACACACAGTGTTTACAGGGTGTGTGGGTTCTCTAACATTAACACACAGTGTTTACAGGGTGTGTGGGTTCTCTAACATTAACACACAGTGTTTACAGGGTGTGTGGGTTCTCTAACATTAACACACAGTGTTTACAGGGTGTGTGGGTTCTCTAACATTAACACACAGTGTTTACAGGGTGTGTGGGTTCTCTAACATTAACACACAGTGTTTACAGGGTGTGTGGGTTCTCTAACATTAACACACAGTGTTTACAGGGTGTGTGGGTTCTCTAACATTAACACACAGTGTTTACAGGGTGTGTGGGTTCTCTAACATTAACACACAGTGTTTACAGGGTGTGTGGGTTCTCTAACATTAACACACAGTGTTTACAGGGTGTGTGGGTTCTCTAACATTAACACACAGTGTTTACAGGGTGTGTGGGTTCTCTAACATTAACACACAGTGTTTACAGGGTGTGTGGGTTCTCTAACATTAACACACAGTGTTTACAGGGTGTGTGGGTTCTCTAACATTAACACACAGTGTTTACAGGGTGTGTGGGTTCTCTAACATTAACACACAGTGTTTACAGGGTGTGTGGGTTCTCTAACATTAACACACAGTGTTTACAGGGTGTGTGGGTTCTCTAACATTAACACACAGTGTTTACAGGGTGTGTGGGTTCTCTAACATTAACACACAGTGTTTACAGGGTGTGTGGGTTCTCTAACATTAACACACAGTGTTTACAGGGTGTGTGGGTTCTCTAACATTAACACACAGTGTTTACAGGGTGTGTGGGTTCTCTAACATTAACACACAGTGTTTACAGGGTGTGTGGGTTCTCTAACATTAACACACAGTGTTTACAGGGTGTGTGGGTTCTCTAACATTAACACACAGTGTTTACAGGGTGTGTGGGTTCTCTAACATTAACACACAGTGTTTACAGGGTGTGTGGGTTCTCTAACATTAACACACAGTGTTTACAGGGTGTGTGGGTTCTCTAACATTAACACACAGTGTTTACAGGGTGTGTGGGTTCTCTAACATTAACACACAGTGTTTACAGGGTGTGTGGGTTCTCTAACATTAACACACAGTGTTTACAGGGTGTGTGGGTTCTCTAACATTAACACACAGTGTTTACAGGGTGTGTGGGTTCTCTAACATTAACACACAGTGTTTACAGGGTGTGTGGGTTCTCTAACATTAACACACAGTGTTTACAGGGTGTGTGGGTTCTCTAACATTAACACACAGTGTTTACAGGGTGTGTGGGTTCTCTAACATTAACACACAGTGTTTACAGGGTGTGTGGGTTCTCTAACATTAACACACAGTGTTTACAGGGTGTGTGGGTTCTCTAACATTAACACACAGTGTTTACAGGGTGTGTGGGTTCTCTAACATTAACACACAGTGTTTACAGGGTGTGTGGGTTCTCTAACATTAACACACAGTGTTTACAGGGTGTGTGGGTTCTCTAACATTAACACACAGTGTTTACAGGGTGTGTGGGTTCTCTAACATTAACACACAGTGTTTACAGGGTGTGTGGGTTCTCTAACATTAACACACAGTGTTTACAGGGTGTGTGGGTTCTCTAACATTAACACACAGTGTTTACAGGGTGTGTGGGTTCTCTAACATTAACACACAGTGTTTACAGGGTGTGTGGGTTCTCTAACATTAACACACAGTGTTTACAGGGTGTGTGGGTTCTCTAACATTAACACACAGTGTTTACAGGGTGTGTGGGTTCTCTAACATTAACACACAGTGTTTACAGGGTGTGTGGGTTCTCTAACATTAACACACAGTGTTTACAGGGTGTGTGGGTTCTCTAACATTAACACACAGTGTTTACAGGGTGTGTGGGTTCTCTAACATTAACACACAGTGTTTACAGGGTGTGTGGGTTCTCTAACATTAACACACAGTGTTTACAGGGTGTGTGGGTTCTCTAACATTAACACACAGTGTTTACAGGGTGTGTGGGTTCTCTAACATTAACACACAGTGTTTACAGGGTGTGTGGGTTCTCTAACATTAACACACAGTGTTTACAGGGTGTGTGGGTTCTCTAACATTAACACACAGTGTTTACAGGGTGTGTGGGTTCTCTAACATTAACACACAGTGTTTACAGGGTGTGTGGGTTCTCTAACATTAACACACAGTGTTTACAGGGTGTGTGGGTTCTCTAACATTAACACACAGTGTTTACAGGGTGTGTGGGTTCTCTAACATTAACACACAGTGTTTACAGGGTGTGTGGGTTCTCTAACATTAACACACAGTGTTTACAGGGTGTGTGGGTTCTCTAACATTAACACACAGTGTTTACAGGGTGTGTGGGTTCTCTAACATTAACACACAGTGTTTACAGGGTGTGTGGGTTCTCTAACATTAACACACAGTGTTTACAGGGTGTGTGGGTTCTCTAACATTAACACACAGTGTTTACAGGGTGTGTGGGTTCTCTAACATTAACACACAGTGTTTACAGGGTGTGTGGGTTCTCTAACATTAACACACAGTGTTTACAGGGTGTGTGGGTTCTCTAACATTAACACACAGTGTTTACAGGGTGTGTGGGTTCTCTAACATTAACACACAGTGTTTACAGGGTGTGTGGGTTCTCTAACATTAACACACAGTGTTTACAGGGTGTGTGGGTTCTCTAACATTAACACACAGTGTTTACAGGGTGTGTGGGTTCTCTAACATTAACACACAGTGTTTACAGGGTGTGTGGGTTCTCTAACATTAACACACAGTGTTTACAGGGTGTGTGGGTTCTCTAACATTAACACACAGTGTTTACAGGGTGTGTGGGTTCTCTAACATTAACACACAGTGTTTACAGGGTGTGTGGGTTCTCTAACATTAACACACAGTGTTTACAGGGTGTGTGGGTTCTCTAACATTAACACACAGTGTTTACAGGGTGTGTGGGTTCTCTAACATTAACACACAGTGTTTACAGGGTGTGTGGGTTCTCTAACATTAACACACAGTGTTTACAGGGTGTGTGGGTTCTCTAACATTAACACACAGTGTTTACAGGGTGTGTGGGTTCTCTAACATTAACACACAGTGTTTACAGGGTGTGTGGGTTCTCTAACATTAACACACAGTGTTTACAGGGTGTGTGGGTTCTCTAACATTAACACACAGTGTTTACAGGGTGTGTGGGTTCTCTAACATTAACACACAGTGTTTACAGGGTGTGTGGGTTCTCTAACATTAACACACAGTGTTTACAGGGTGTGTGGGTTCTCTAACATTAACACACAGTGTTTACAGGGTGTGTGGGTTCTCTAACATTAACACACAGTGTTTACAGGGTGTGTGGGTTCTCTAACATTAACACACAGTGTTTACAGGGTGTGTGGGTTCTCTAACATTAACACACAGTGTTTACAGGGTGTGTGGGTTCTCTAACATTAACACACAGTGTTTACAGGGTGTGTGGGTTCTCTAACATTAACACACAGTGTTTACAGGGTGTGTGGGTTCTCTAACATTAACACACAGTGTTTACAGGGTGTGTGGGTTCTCTAACATTAACACACAGTGTTTACAGGGTGTGTGGGTTCTCTAACATTAACACACAGTGTTTACAGGGTGTGTGGGTTCTCTAACATTAACACACAGTGTTTACAGGGTGTGTGGGTTCTCTAACATTAACACACAGTGTTTACAGGGTGTGTGGGTTCTCTAACATTAACACACAGTGTTTACAGGGTGTGTGGGTTCTCTAACATTAACACACAGTGTTTACAGGGTGTGTGGGTTCTCTAACATTAACACACAGTGTTTACAGGGTGTGTGGGTTCTCTAACATTAACACACAGTGTTTACAGGGTGTGTGGGTTCTCTAACATTAACACACAGTGTTTACAGGGTGTGTGGGTTCTCTAACATTAACACACAGTGTTTACAGGGTGTGTGGGTTCTCTAACATTAACACACAGTGTTTACAGGGTGTGTGGGTTCTCTAACATTAACACACAGTGTTTACAGGGTGTGTGGGTTCTCTAACATTAACACACAGTGTTTACAGGGTGTGTGGGTTCTCTAACATTAACACACAGTGTTTACAGGGTGTGTGGGTTCTCTAACATTAACACACAGTGTTTACAGGGTGTGTGGGTTCTCTAACATTAACACACAGTGTTTACAGGGTGTGTGGGTTCTCTAACATTAACACACAGTGTTTACAGGGTGTGTGGGTTCTCTAACATTAACACACAGTGTTTACAGGGTGTGTGGGTTCTCTAACATTAACACACAGTGTTTACAGGGTGTGTGGGTTCTCTAACATTAACACACAGTGTTTACAGGGTGTGTGGGTTCTCTAACATTAACACACAGTGTTTACAGGGTGTGTGGGTTCTCTAACATTAACACACAGTGTTTACAGGGTGTGTGGGTTCTCTAACATTAACACACAGTGTTTACAGGGTGTGTGGGTTCTCTAACATTAACACACAGTGTTTACAGGGTGTGTGGGTTCTCTAACATTAACACACAGTGTTTACAGGGTGTGTGGGTTCTCTAACATTAACACACAGTGTTTACAGGGTGTGTGGGTTCTCTAACATTAACACACAGTGTTTACAGGGTGTGTGGGTTCTCTAACATTAACACACAGTGTTTACAGGGTGTGTGGGTTCTCTAACATTAACACACAGTGTTTACAGGGTGTGTGGGTTCTCTAACATTAACACACAGTGTTTACAGGGTGTGTGGGTTCTCTAACATTAACACACAGTGTTTACAGGGTGTGTGGGTTCTCTAACATTAACACACAGTGTTTACAGGGTGTGTGGGTTCTCTAACATTAACACACAGTGTTTACAGGGTGTGTGGGTTCTCTAACATTAACACACAGTGTTTACAGGGTGTGTGGGTTCTCTAACATTAACACACAGTGTTTACAGGGTGTGTGGGTTCTCTAACAT